>NC_066585.1:160824678-161124678 GCF_024323335.1 Lathyrus oleraceus
GAAGCTACTTTCTTGGTGGTAGCAGACTTCCTCATGGTGAACCTTGCAGCTCCCAATTCTTGGCTTGATGGGGTCAGCTTGAGTTGCTTGCCAGCCAAGGTTGGAGAAGAGAGAGCCATGGATGATGATGATGATGCGGCCATCGTGTGTGTATATTGCAATGAAATTGAAAAGATTGTTATGCTTTTGATAATTGTATTCTTATCAATGGTGATTTTGTAAGATGAATATGAGTCTGTATTTATAATACAGATGCTCTTATCGTGTGTTATCTAAAGCTATGGCTAGTTGGAGATTTTCTTTGCAATTCTAGAATCCGTTCATGGATCAAAATCTTCATATCATTTGTATCCAATGCTGCTCTTCCATGTGTGACTGTGGGGATTCTTATGGATATATGACTCAACATAATATTATTTTTTTCATAAAATAGGCTTAATTTATGGGGCTATGCTTTCTCTATTTTGGGTCCACATTTGTCATGTTTTATACAGTGTTTGAGAGCCACAAGATTTGAGAAAAATTGTGACTGTTATGGACAGATTCATGTTTTAGTTTCTATTTCAACCAATATTACATCAACACGAGTCAAAATTTGAGAAAAGAACCAAGTGTAATAAAGAAGATAGAGGTAAGGTAGACAGATTGTGAAAAGAACCAAGTAATAGTTGATGGTTGGTTACACATGCACTGGTTAATTTTAATTCATGATTATTGAAATATAATACTATAGGGTTAATTCTAGTACTAATTGTTTACACAAAGTTTGAGTCAATCATGCTTATTATTATTTACGCCATTATTGTTAAGTTACAATGTGTAAATTCTGTTATATAGGAGAGAGATTTTGGACCCCATATATATATATATATATATATATATATATATATATACACACTGGGCAAAAAGAACTATTGGTTTATAATAGATTATTGTTTCTCAAGAGAGACTTCTTACTTGATATCTGGAACATTACAAATCAAAAATAAAAATTCAGTTTACATGCTAGACATGACATATTAACTTTTACAAGATGATGACGCTGAAAGCAATAAAAAAGCATGCGTCTGGGGAACTCTGTAACACCCTGACTTAATTAGTTTTTAATTTATTAATTTTTTCATATAATTGATTTATTTATTTAAATAATTATTTTACGTGATATATGATGTGGTTGGCCTGTGTGAGCATTTGTGGTGAATTGTGCTTAATTAATTAGTTTTGGTGGAATTTAATTAAGTAAATTAACAAAAATTGAGACAATAGTAAAGATTGGGATAAAAAGTAAAAATTATAGAAAATGAGTGGTTAGTAATGAAGAGCTTATGCTTAGTTGGGTCAAGAGTTTAATTAAAAGAAATTTAATTAAATTACTATATATTTTAAGAGAAATAGAAAATATGGGTTTTAGAGCATTTTATCAGTAGCGAGAAAAGAGAAGAGTTAGAGAGCATTGGAAGAGAGTTAGGGCTTAAGGAAGGAGAACCATAAAAGAGTTTACTTGGTTGCTTTTGCTGAATTTTCAAGGTAAGGGGAGATTATTCATCTATGGGTGCCTTAATCATGAAAGAGTAGAGAGGTCTCCCTTAACATCCAATAGATTTTTTTTCTTTCTCTTTTGATTGGTTATTTGATGAGTTATATGAGTGTGATTCTGTTTTTATACAATTGACTGATTGAAATTTGTGCTATGTAAATGTGGTGATTGTTGTCTATGTTAAACTGTTCATAAGCATGATGTTTGGTATGAAATTGAGGGTTCTATAACATGAATCTAATTCTAGCTTTTGATGATTAATTAGTGAAATAACATGTTAAATTAATGAGAAATAACATGCTAATATGTGTTAATCATGTATGTACCAATTATGGGTTGTTTGAGGATGTTTAGGAATTGAATTGAGGTTTTGAAGGTTCTACAATGGCAGAACTCGCATTTTTACTTTTGTTAACAGGGTGACGGGCGTCAGTTGCAAGACGACCTGGTCGTCATGTGCTTTGAGACGCTGAAGGGCATCAGCTATTTGACGGGGAGACCGTCATGGTCTCCAAGAAAGCGTAGGGCCTTTCCGGTCGTACAGGGGTGATAGTTGAGGGATTGGGGTGATGACGGGCATCGTGTCAGTGGATGCGTTTTGGCCTGCTGAGTTGGGGTTTTGGTATGGTTTTGTTGTGCGATCAATGTTTGGTTACTGTTTGGTGTGTTTTGACAAATATTAGTTGGTTCATTGAGTTATGTAATTAATCGACCATTGTTAATTAATATTATATGTAAATGAGTATTGTGTGTAATTGTGGACATATGTTTAATGTGTGTGTATATGTGGTGAAAATACAAGTATAATATTGTGTAAATTATTGTACATGCTTGTTAATGAATTGATGAGATGAGTAATTCAGAGTGAGAACTACGGGTGATGCATATTTGGTTATAGTCAGAATGGAGTTGTATTCATTACTATGTTGATGTAGGGGTATGATTTTTTACAGTAAGAGTGAGGATGTATTCATTGGTTGTGTTGTTGTCATTGCATTGTTATATGCCATGTATCATATATTGTCATTATTGTGAAATAGACGAGTCACGAGTTCAGAGAGGGGATTAGTGACTTATCTCAAGCTCGAAGTGGGGGCTTGAAGCTTAGAGTGGGGGCTCGGGGTTCAGAGAGGGGGCATGGTTTGTATGAAGAACCAAATGTTGAGTTGGTACCGCATGCATGAGTTGAGTCGATGTTGTATTGCATTGCATAAAGATTGTGCAAATAAGATGTTTAATTACTGTTGAATACTCTTGTATGGATTTATGTGAGTTGGATTATGATGTGGGTGGGATGTGAATACATGATTTTGTGGTGCATGTTTGATATATGTGTCTTTTTGTAGTGCGTGAATCTATCCTGATGTTTCGTGCACCGTTTATTATTTGAATGTATTCTCACCCTATTTTGTTATTGTTGTGTTTACGCCCCTCTAGAGTACAGACACCAGGTGCCTGAGTAGATGCTTGATGTAGAAGAGAGTGTTGTGCCTCTTTAGTTACTTGTCAATCGAGTCTAGAGTTGGAGTCGCTCTGATATGTAACACGAGGGGAACTAGCTATTCTTTTTTTTGTTTATTTTATGTTGCATATATTTCCTTATGTGGATATTGAAGCACTTTTCAAATTTGTTGTTGTTGAGGATTTTAATGCCAAGTATTTATAATTTTTGCTGCTTATCAAATGATTTAATTTTCAATTATGTGGTTCATGTATGTTTTCTCGATGTTTAAGTAGCATCCTACTTTCAGGGATTCATGTATTATACATGTTTTTTTTAATTATATGTAGAGTCGGGAAGTAGGGTGTTACATAATGGTATCACAGCAGGTCAGTGCATTCAGCCAGGTTTTTGTAATGTTGATTAATGGCTAGAAGAAACGACCGAACAATTGCTAATGCTTTGGATTCGGTAGCTCAGGCACTGCAGGTTCAGCAGAACCTAGTTGTCGATAAATTATGTGGCATGGGGAAATTTCAGATAAACAATCTGCCAACCTTCAATGGCAGATATGATCTGGAGGATGCACGTGCATCGCTCAGAAAGATTGATAAGATTTTTTGAATGAGGCTTTCACTGAAATTCATAAGGTGTAGTTCGATACTCATATGGTGTTAGAGGAGGCCGAAGACTGGTGGAATAATATGCATTAGAGACTAGAGGTTGTAGCTACTGAGATTACTTGGGTTGTGTTCAAAGCTCATTTTCTAGAGAAGTACTTTCCTGAGGACGTGCATGGTAAGAAGGAGGTCGAGTTCCTTGAGCTGAAACAAGGAAATTCGACAGTTATGGAATATATTGCTAAATTCGAAGAGCTAGTAAAGTTTTGTACACACTACAATAGTTTCGTAGCTGAGGGATTTCAGTGTATCAAGTTTGAGAGCGGGTTGCATCCCGAGTTCAAGCAAGGTATTAGGTATCAAGAGATCTTTCAATTTTCTTTGTTGGTAAATAAGTCCAGGATATATGATGACGATAATAGGGCCCAATTTGCTCACTATAAGAGTCTTACTAGAAAGAAAGGGAAAGATCAGAGTCATGGGAAACTGTATAATGATCAGAAGACTACATGTGAGAAAGAGCTAAGTGGGGGAAGGAATCCTACTTCTGGGAGATTTTTCAAATGTGGACAGTTTGGGCATCGTGTTTCTGAGTGCAAGAGCAAAACAGTGAATTGTTTCAAGTGTGGGAAGCCAAGTCACCGACCTGATGATTGTAGGAGTAATAATCTAACTTGCTTTATTTGTGGACACCAATGTCATATTAGTAAATAATGTGAGAAACCTAAGAAGGATCAGTCTGAAGGGAATGTTTTTGCTTTGTCGAGAGCAGAGACTACTGCATCTGATAACTTGATTTGAGGTACGTGCTTTATTAATAGTATTCCCTTTATTACTATTATTGATATGGGTGCGACGCATTCGTTTATATATGTAAAGTGTGTGTCAAGATTGAATTTGGAAGTGTATTCTATGAGGGGTAGCATGGTCATTGAAACCCTAACAAATTAATGGCTCAGTGACTACTTTGTTAGTGTGTTTGAATTGTCCGTTGACAATATTTGGTAGGAATTTTGGGATTGACTTGGTTTGTTTTCCTATAAGTTAACTTGATGTTATTCTACTAATGAATTGGTTGGAGTTCAACAATGTGGTTATCAATTGTTTTGATAAGTCAGTGAAGTTTCTTGAATCCAGGGAGAGTATGGAGTCAAGCTTCATGTCCGTGAGTCAGGTAGAGATGTCCTTGAGAGAGAGGGCTCAAGTGTTCTTGGTGTTTGCGTCCTTGAGAGGGGGAAGCGAGAGAATGATTACGGATTTACCTATTGTGTGTGAGTTTCCTGAGGTGTTCCTAGATGGCATTAGTGATTTTCCGCCAGAGCGTGAGGTGGAGTTTGCTATAGTATGAGGTACTAATCCTGTGTTGATGGCTCCTTATAGGATGTATGCTTCAGAGCTAAGGGAGCTGAAAAAATAGTTAGAGGATTTACTTTAGAAGAAGTTTGTTCGATGAGTGTTTGGCCGTGGGGATCGCCAGTGCTGTTAGTTAAGAAGAAAGATGGGACTATGTGGTGTATTGATGCAGAATGATCAGGTTATGGCTTATGCTTCTAGACAGTTGAAAGATCATGAGATAAATTATCATACGCGTGATCTAGAATTGGTAGCCATGGTGTTCGTGTTAAAAATTTAGAGGAATTATCTATTTGGTTCCATATTTGAAGTGTTCAGTGACTACAAGAGTTTGAAGCATTTATTCTATCAGAAAGAGTTGGATATGAGGCAAATGAGGTGGCTCGAATTTCTGAAGGATTATGATTTTGGCTTGAGTTACCATCCTGATAAAGCTAGTCTCGTAGTTGATACCTTGAGTAGGAAGTCGTTGCATATGTCGATACTGATGGTTCGAGAATTTAAGTTAATCGAGCAATTCAGAGATTTGAGTTTGTTGTGTGAAAGGACTCCTAATAGTGTAAATTCGGGTATGTTAAAGCTGACTAGTGGTATTCTTGAAGAAATTAGAGAAGGTCGGAATTCAGATTTGTGATTGGTTGACAGGTTAGTGATGATCAATCAAGGTAAAGGGGGTGATTTCAGAATAGATTAGAATAGTGTGATGAGATTCAGAGGTAGAGTTTGCATACCTGATGAGTAAGAGCTTAAGAAGAGTATTAATGAGGAAGGTCAGAGGAGTGGTCTGAGTATTCATCCTGGTGCTACTAAGATGTTTCAAGACTTGAAGAAAATATTTTGGTGGCCAGGAATGAAGAGGGATATAGCTGAATTTGTTTATGCGTGTTTGACTTACCATACGTCGAAGATTTAACATTAGAAGTCGTCAAATCTGATGCAACCGTGAGTATTCATGAGTGGAAGTGGGATAACATTTCAATGGATTTTGTGACGAGTTTGCGTAATAATCCCAAAGGGGATGATCCGGTTTGGGTTATAGTGGATAGATTTACTAAATCAACTTATTTCATTCTAATTAAGACCAGTTATCCTTTGCAGAAGTTGGTCGAGTTGTACACTGAAAAGGTTGTTAGCTTGCATGGTGTAGCGGTAAATTTGTGACCATCAAGCTATGGATAAACTCGACATCAATAAAACAAAAGTCTCCACCTCTCTTCTATTGTTTCCAAAGGAAAAATGGCAAAAGTACGAACAAAACCCAAAGATAATAAGTTTTCAAATCAAAACTAATAAAATGCCAGAGATTATAGGTAAGGGGTTGGTTACATAGAGGGAAGGTGTTAGCATCCAAAGTGTTTTAGGTACTCCTAGGGAGCCCTTTTTTGTGTGCAAGTGATTTGATCTAAATGATGTTTGGTAAAATATAAAGTGGGGGGATGAGAAAATAATTCATTGAATATATTTTTGTGTTTGACAAGACCTTCGGTCTTATCCATACGTACCAACATAAAATTGAGGGATCAAAACCCCTTAGTTCGTGGTTAAAATTTCAAAGAAGTTGGTGAATTAATTTTAGCAAAGGTTTAAATGAAAAGGCACAAAGGGCCAAAGATTTGAATGGGGTTGTTAGTTTTTTTGTCTTTTTGAAATTAAAGTCAATATGGTTAAGTTTATTTACAAATTTGATTAAGGAAAAGTTTGAAAATTCAATGGCCTAAGACCATGGTTTCTAACCATTAAAACATGTCTAAGTTTGAAATCACAAGCAAAGAAAGTTTTTGAAAAGAGGGAGAGAGTTTGAAATTAAAGAAGTGGGAGAAGATAAAGAGATTATCCTAGACAAAAATTAAAAGTTAAGAGTTGAAAAGATCTGACCAATGGGATGCAATCCAACAGACAAGAATGTCATATGGAAACTCGTTTTCCTTTGGACTTTAACAAGAAACAAGCATAAACAATATCCAAGAAAACCACATGAAGACCAAGGCATCAAATAAAGATAACCGTAATATCCAAGCAAGCATTCCAATAGCTATCGGTCTTCAATATCTTCCAATGTATCATATGAAATATTTCTTGATCAACTCAGAACAATCATCAGACATAGATAATAATAATAACAATATAACAATTAAACACAGAGACAGAGTAACAGATGAATCAAGGGCACTCAAGGTCCTGCATCAGATGAAAGACATTGTCAAAGATAGCTCAGTCTCAAATGGTGGCATTGGCCAAGTCCTTTAGCATATGGAATGTTGCCTAATTCTAAGTCTAAAAGTTCAGATCAAATCCAACAGTCCACCAAGATGTTTTTAGGGTTTTTGTTGTTATTAGGTGTTTTAAGGTCCTAAGACCACAAATAAAATAAAGACAAGCAAACAATATATACAATCACAAGATATGGCTCAAATGAGCAAAGTGAAAAGGACTTGAAACATAAACATCTTGCATGAAATGTAAATGGAAATGAATGATAAAGGTACTAAAATTTAAAGTGTATAAAGTAAATGACTTGAAAGTAAAGCAACATTAGTAAAAGGTTATTAAATGGTTAGTCAAATGTTAGTGAAGGGTTTTAGTTGATGAAGTCATTCTTTGGAGAAAAGTCAACCATTCATTCACAAGTATGAATTCTTGAACCAAGACATCATCCATAAGAAGGGATTCAACTTGAATAAAGCAACAAGTATGCCACTAGCTCTAATGAATGGAAAAAAGGTCAAGTTTCCACACAATGCCATGAAGAATGAGAGACTTACAATCTCACTTACTAGAATGTTATGCCTTGAGGGACAAATTTAGCTCTATGTTAAGCAATCGTAATTGGACTTATGTATAAGTCACAATTATCTGAGGTCGGGCAATAAAATATAGGTGTTAATGCATGTTAGATATTTGGTACAAAGAACCAAACTCCTAAAACATACCACAGACTAAAAGAAATGGGAAAGACCTATCTCAGTCAGACTTATGTTGATTCATCTGACACAAGGTCATTGATGAATCAACTAGCATTTAGACATTAAATAAATAATTGGTCAATGATGGATTGGGAAATAATAGGGATGAATATGAAGATGGAAGGAAAAGTAGAAAACCCAAATTGGTCATAGGATGAGTTTCATTTGATCAATATTGTCCATGTGAAAGCCCCTCAATTCTTGTCCAAATGAAGTGATATTGGATGATTTGAAAAGGTGACATCAAGGGGAACAACTTTTATTTTGAACACTTTTTCATTTGGAACTTGGATCATGATGAATTTTGAGGTGGAAGTTGGAGAAATCAAACATGATTGAAAATTTTCTAAGTAGAAAGTCAAATGACCACTTCTTCCACTTTGAATAACTTTTTCTATGAGCTTCAAATGAAAATGGTTTCTTAACCAAAGTTTTATCTCTTTAATTCCTATTTAATTTTGTCACAAATTTTACATCATTTGGATTTGGCATGAGGGAGTTATGGATTTTAGAAGTTGAGGAAAATTGTTTGTTCAATGATAATGGCCCAAAATGACCTATAATGTTTCCTCTTGGAACATGACCTTAAAAGTAGAATTTTACATTTATAAAAGAATCAAAGTTGGAGAAGACATATTGAAATTGATCATGAAACTTGGATGTCCTTCATATCATAAATATTGAGCAAGTTATGGTCCTTGGAAGTTGACCTTCTAATTAGGATACAGACAAAATGACCTATAATCTTTCACCATAAAAAATAACTTTCAAAGCAAAACTAGATCTTTATGTAAACATGAAAGTTATTTGGAATGTCATAAATAGTAATGTTTCTCTTGTAATCATTTTCATATAACAAAACGTGTAGGAGATAGGATCTAGGGAATCCCAGTTTTTACTAGTTGACTTTCTCTGGTCAACCTCTTTGAACCAACTGGAAAACTTGAGGTTCCTTTGATCTTTGGAACTCATGGAGGATAATATATGCTTGAGATTATATATAATGAAATATCCCTTGAAATATTTGATCAATTGATGAGGAAACTTACTGAGGAAGTTACACAAGATACCCAAATGAATTAGGGCATCCAAGACAAACAAGTTTTAAACTCTTGATGAATTCTTGATTAAATGACAAATAAAGAACATGGGGATCCATATATGATGCTTAGAAAAAATGTGAATATTTCCTTGACTTTCTTTTTGCATTGAGAGTCTCAAACCCTAGTTGTGAGCTTGATGAGGCATAAGTGGGCACACGCACTACCTACAAAAGAAACAAAGCTACACATAGACATATTTTTGGCATTTTGGTTAGTAAACAAAAGAAAATAAAGATTGATACATTCAAATAGTGCTTGGTGATCTCTCCTAATGCAAACCTAATGAATGAGGGGTAAGGAGGATGCCAAGGTGTGATCCCAAAGCCAATGTAAATGATAAGATAGCATGAGGGGTAAGGAGGATGCCAAGTTGTGATCCCAAAGCCACTGCAAATGATAAGATAGCATGAGGGATCTTAGGATAAAAATTAGGGTCTTACAGTTGCCCCTATTTAAATACATTCTAGCTAAGGATGTGAAGGTTAAAATCTTCGTATCAACTCAGTAGAATCGACTTAAATAGCAACATCAAGAAACAAATTTTGGTCCCTAAGAGACCTCATGATGCATATGATATGAATGTTAAAATAATATTTGTGGGGAATATATTGCCACAAAGGAAAAGAATCTGGAGAGACTAAAAGTCCACAGGAGCATAATGCATTCCATAAGGAAAACTCACTGAGGAGACAAAGACTTTGGGGATATAGCTATGCGTAGGCTAGGCTACGACTTGAAAACTGTTGGGAGACACGAGAGGATTTCCATGAAAAATAAATCAGTGGAAAGACCCGGACTAGGGAAAAAATGAAATCTGCATGTAACGGGATAACACCAATATAGCAAGAAACACCCGCTGGAAAAATGCGTAAATCAGAACAAAGCTGAAATAACAATGCAAAAGGGGATTCGATTTCATTAAGAAATACGAAACCAAACTCAACTGGGGAAGAAAAACTTCAACACATGAGTAAAAGGAGATATATCATCTACTACCGGTTACTGGGTAAGAAGACCAAAGAGAGAGTATATGTCACTGATTAAAGTGAAAATGTCAAGGATAAACTCAAAGGAAGAATATTTGTTACTATTTAGGGTAAATATATCAAGGATAGACTGCCAGGGACAAGTAGGGATTACGACTACCAGTTACTGGGTAGAATACCAAAGAGAGAGAATATCCGTCATCGGTTAAGATGAACATATCAAGGATAGACTCCGAGGGGAGAATATGATTTATATCTACCAGTTATTGGGTAGAAGACCATAAAGAATAGAAAGTTTGTCACCGATTAGAGTGAACATATCAAGGATAGACTCTCTGGGATAAAAAATGGATTACGACTACCTTTACTAGGTAGAATACCATACAGGAAGAATATTCGTCGTCGGTTAGGATGAACATTTCAAGGATAGACTTGCTGGGGAAACGTGAGGACGAATCTACTGGAGAAAAACAAAGAAGTAAATAACCTTTTATAGGTTACTGGGCAAAGTTAAAGTACTCTACAACAAGAATAATATTACCATTTATTGGGTAATAAATTCTCAGGGACCAAAAGATCTATCTAGTTAAGAACTAGAAAGAAACGGTCAAACAAAGACTCAACCTAATGAGGATATAACCCAAGGGGAGTGGTTCCATCCAGTTAAAGAACTAGGGAGGACACTAAAATAATAATCATTCATGAGGAAATAACTCAGTGGGGAATTAGAAAGGATAAACTCTTTCGGGTTAAAGGGATGACACTCTACGATTGAAGGAGGACAAACAAACCAATTCTGCATGGGGAAATAATATCACCATAGTAGGGGATCAGGAAAAAAATCAATGCGATAAAATGCACAATGAAATATCGGATGTTGTGTTTTATGCATGAATATGCATGTATGTATATGATTATGCTGACAAACTAGCATAAAGGATACAAATGACAAAGATTTGAATCATCATTATTAAACACTCGGTTAATCTCAACAAGATGACAGCCGTCGGAGAAGCTGCTGGGGATGAAAATAAATCATCTAGCTCAGAATAAACTCAACTCTGGATGGGGAAAGACATAGAGAATATGCATCCAACCAATCATGGCAAACTTTGCGGAGGGAAGAGAGCACTGTTGAGAAATATCAAACAAACATGTCGAGGATAAAGAGGGATCCAACAAGGATCCTAACAAGTCAACGCTACGGGGAATTTTAAGTCAACGCCATATTAAATGGGAGACAACCTTGTAGGGGACATTAACAATACTGCTCAGAACCAAGCATTGTTGGGAATTAGAAAAGAGCTTCTATAAGAAAGAGAGAAGTTTGTTGGGGTCTCTAGTCACAAAACTCTGAGTGAGGAGAACCAGACGCTCTACGGGGATATCGTGATCTGTCAGATCAAGTCAAAGACCGCCAAACCTTTTTAATAATCATCAGATTCTTCTTGGAAATTGCGAAATAAATTAATTCCAAGGCATCAAAAATAAACAACTGGATCAGGACTCAAGCAGGGGAGAAACTATCATGGCTACACAACACACCAGTAAATGCATTGGGAATCTGGAGACCAAATAAAGGTTCCAAGATATCCATGGTTCATTCATCAAGTCACAAACTGGGGAATGCAAAAACATGAACGCCTAAGTTGGGGAAAGATGAATTACAAAGGAACAAATGATCAACTCAGCTGGGGATGATAGATTGCTTGGGGAGAAACTTATAAACCATGTTGGGGATGAACGACGAACTGTTGGGGAGGACCAAGTTACCAACCCAACTGCTCGGGAAAGACCATCAATGCCCTACACATCAAGACTTACCGTCCCTGGTATTGTTGTTGATGTTCCTTTTTGAAATTGATTATTCTTAAAGTAAATGCCTTATTATTTTAAGAAAAATGATTATTCATTAATTAATTTATTTCTAAATTATCATCATAAAAATTCAATTTTAAAACAGAAACAAATAAGAATATGAAATAATTGGATAAAAGCTCAACTTTATTTAATAGAATGGTAGTCTGCAAATGGCAGGACTCCATGGATCTTTACAAAGTTTGAAAATGGTAATTTACATGAAAAAAAGGCTACATTGAATATAATGACCACTGCTCTCCCTACCAACTTCAAAATCCATTGTGCTTGTCTTTGGTTGAGAGTGATGAATCAGAACCAAATGACTGCTCAAAAACTACTTCAAAGATCAAGACCAGCCGGATGCAGTTACTTTCCATAATCCCTAGGTTTTTCCTAGATTTCCCCAAGGTGTGGTATTCAATCTACCGGGATGAATTTCCTATTTTATGTCTCTAACTTTTTCATGGATTTCCCGTTCGGGTTTTCAATCCACTGAGACACTCATTTTTGCCTAAGTCGCCCTTCCTGGTTTTCAACTTAGCGAGTCGTTCTTTTCTTTTTTAGGTGAAGTATTTCTTGACTACATCGACATTCACAGGATGTGTGAACTCTTCACCATCCATAGTTGTAAGAATCAAAGCACCGCCTGAAAAGGTTGTCTTAACAACATATGGGCCTTCATAATTAGGAGTCCATTTTCCACTAGCATCTGGTTTGAAACATAGAATTTTCATGAGAACGAGGTCACCTTCTCTGGACACACGAGGCTTGACCTTCTTATCAAAAGCTTTCTTCATTCTCTACTGATATAACTGACCATGAAATATGGCATCCAATCTCTTCTCTTCAATTAAATCCAGCTGGTCATATCTGGTCTGACACCATTTAGCCTCTGTCAACTTGGCTTCCATCAAGACACGCAATGACGGGATCTCAACCTCTACGGGGAGCACAACTTACATGCCATAAACAAGAGAGAAATGGGTTGTCCCTGTTGAAATGCGGATGGATGTACGGTACCCATGCAAAGCAAATGGGAGCATCTCATGCCAATCTTTGTACGTCACAACCATCTTCTGAATAATCTTCTTGATGTTTTTATTCGCAGCTTCAACAACCCCATTCATCTTGGGTCTATAGGGAGAAGAATTATGATGTGCAATCTTGAAGTCTTTGCAAAGATCTTCCACCATATTATTATTCAAGTTCAATCCATTATCAGTAATGATCTTACTTGGCACACCATATCGGCATATAATCTGATTCTTGATAAACCTTACAACAACTTGCTTTGTCACATTCACATATGATCGGAAAAATAGCAAGTGTACTATTTTTACCGATGTAGTAATACGGAGTTTTATTTCCAAGTATCGATCTCAGGGATTGCGTAGGAAATACTTATTTTACTTCTGATTCTATTTGAACAAAAAGACAAGGGTTTGGTTGGGTTTGTGAATTTAAAATAGTAAACACAAAAAGATAGTAGAAATAATTGATTAAGATAAAATATGCTAGGGTGAGTGGTTGATTTAACCAGTTATGAATTCAGTCAAGATTTCCTTAATACATATGAAACATTCAATTACCTAACCTCAGAATGTTCTTCCTTAAGTCCTTAAGGAAGAAACTATTAAACTACCAATTCTTACTCAAATGTCCATTCAATTAATCATTGGTTTTAATCATAAACAATATCAAGGTTTATAGTGATTTACAAAAGTACCTAGTCCTAAATGATACAATTATAAACCCAATTGTGTGAAAACTCTAACAATCATAATTCTGTTATTGATAGTCATAGATCTAATTGTATTTGTCCGATACAAAAGCATAAGCACATCACACAATTGAATTGAAATTCGTAACATAGTAAATAGGAAATCCATAGTTAGAATTCATAACATCAGATCAAATCAGGACCACCCCCCTAGCATTGGGGGTTTAGCCTCTCATAGTATTCAAAGAAATCATAGTATAGAAATTAAACATTACAAAGAATTAGGAGATTTTGATCTTCAATGGGTGATGCCCTTGAATCTCGCCGTCTTCGAATCCTCCGTAGTAGCTATCTTCTCCGGTGCAATCTTTCTTTTCGTCCGTCAAAAAGTGTTTTCTCTCTCTCTCTCCAATGTCTTCTAATAGCCTCCAATGGATTTTTCCCAGCAAAAAGTCCAAACTACCCCTAATGAACCAGGCAGATCCACACAACAAAAAGTGAAATTTCTCAGCCGCGCTCATCAACACGGGCAGTGTGTACACACACGGGTGCCCGTGTTGATTCACACGGGCAGTGTGTATACACACGGGTGCCCGTGTTACTCTTCAAAAGTTATGATTTTTAAAGCAAGCTACAGAGGTAACAACACGGGCCATGTTCCTACACACGGGTGCCCGTGTTAATGGGTTGTTTTAAATACACGGTCGTGTGTCACCACACGGGTGCCCGTGTTACTCTCTGTTTTTCCTCTCCAAGCTTGCTTTTGCCTGACCAACAACACGGGCAGTGTTGTGGCACACGGGTGCCCGTGTTGAACTGCTGTATTTTCATAATTTTGCCTTTCTGAGTATCCCCAACTCCACTATTAGTGCTTTTAAACCTGTGCAACGGCCTGTAACAATAACACTACCAAAACGAAGCGTAAAAAAGACCTTTTTGACATAAACATGTAATAAAATGAAATGCGATACCAAACTAACAAAACATGATAAATGACTCTGAAACAACTATAAACAAACACAAATCTTACCAAAGTGATGAAAATACGTCGGTTTAATGGTGGGAATTCAATGGAAATGGTGACCGATCACAACCCCAAACTTGTCTCATTGCTTGTCCTCAAGTGATGTATTGAGTCCAAACAAAGGTCACCCACGAATTCATTTCCCACAATGCAACCTTGTCCTTCACAATTTGTGTTCTTCCTTTCCACTCAAGTTTCCGGTATCTCCGACTCAGACAATTCGCCACATTTCCACATCAGAAGCCTCGTTACCTGCAAGCTTTTTCACACACTCACAACATCTCTCATGGTTAGGGTGTGTACACTCTCAGCACAGTATGCAATACCAAACTCTTAAATTTGAATACATTCTAATTTCACGACAACAGCAGATTTCACACACTTTACGAGGTCTTTTAGGTTGTAACGGGGCTTGGGTACGGTGGGATAAACACAAAAATGGATAACAAAAGGTTTAGAACTCGACATTCATGTTGTTTGCTTTTCTCTTTTTCTTTTCGTGCTTAACTCATAGCTCTGGGGGTTTATTCACTTTTGACTCTTTTTACTCAATTCTCTGTGAGCATTTTACAGGTGTTAGAGTCTTCAGTCTTAGCAAGTGCATTTTTCTCTTTTGTTTTTTTTTTGTTGGACATACACAAATCTCTTCTTTTTGTATGATCTCTTATTATGCACTTGCCCTATCTTTCAAGATTACCACCCCAAACTTAGCTTTATGCACATCTTGTAACTTACAACAATCATGCCGAGTGATGGAAGAAATGAATGATGAGTGATGGAAGAAATTAATGATTAGTGGTTAACATGGGGTTTATTATGAATAAAATGGCTAAGGCTCAACGGGGTTCACGAAGGGAAAACATACAGATAGGGATGGCAAGAAAGGCCCTGGCTAAACAAACAACTTGCCTCAGTGTGTGTTGTCATGCTGTGAAGTGTCAAAAGGACATACGCAAAATCAGAGTGGTAGAGTCATACCTAGCTGAACTCTCATGTTGATGTTTAGTTTCTGGCTTTTTGTAATCTCACCATGTTGGTTAGCCTTACAAGCTCTGAAGCCTCCTTGTGTCATGTGGTTTCTTTTCTGATTCGGTTCTACCATACCGCTCTCTTGGTCCAGTGTCACCAAATTGTGTCCGACTTTACTTTCTCATGGTTGCATCAACTTCCGGGGTGCCTTATCAGAATAAGTATGAGGGGTGTCTTTCATCCACTACCATTGATCCCGGATTCGTCCAACCATTTCTCATCACTCTGTACACACAAGTAAACCACAAAAAAAAACGAAAGCAAAAAACGATGAAGGAAAACATGAACAAAATGAAAACGAAATAAAACATGAAAGGAAAAACCCCCCCACACCTGAACTAAACATTGACCTCAATGTTTAAATCCAGATACAAAAGGGACTCACGGCAACTACTGTTGTTTTACTGCACTTGTGTGGTTTCCTTCCATTTTGAGGTGTTTGTGACTTTGCCCTTCTAGTTCTCCTCCTCCCCTACAACAAAATTTTAGCACACACAAAGAAAAAGAAAAACGAAATAAATTAGAAATCAAACGCGTGGGTTGCCTCCCACGAAGCGCTTCGTTTAACATCGCATGGCTCAACGGTTCATTTCCCTTATCATGGGGGTATTTCAGATTCAAAACCTTGTTGCACCTCTTGTCTACAACTCGGACGTTGTCTCTTTTATCAGTGTGGACTCCTTTGTGCCACGATTCCTTTTTAACCTTCCTTTCGGTGTTAGGAATCTTTCTGTTTCGGGTGGCTACTGGCAATGGTGAGACTTTGATAGTATTCAATGTCCTGATTAAGCCTACTTGATACTGAGATTCTGTATCTTCCTCCATCTCCTGGTCTTTTCAATAGCATTCAATGTTATTTCCTTGTTGTGAACTTTCAAGGTTAACGTGCACTCATCCATGTCGAGTTTGCATCGACTCGTCTTCATGAAGGGTCGACCCAGAATGATGGGTGCCTCATTGTCTTCAGGTATGTCTAGGATTACAAAATCGACTGGGAAAGTTAAGTCCGCTATTGTTACCAGCACATCTTCAGCTATACCATATGCATCTTTTCTTGAGTGATCCGCAAACTTCAGATTGGTCTTTATATCACTGATATTTTTAATACCCAGCCTGTGATAGACCGATAATGGAATCAGATTCACACTAGCTCCCGAATCTATTAGTACCTTTTTGAAGGTTATTTCTTTGATTGTGCATGGTACTGTGACGGTTCCTGGATCCTTTTGTTTGTTAGGAATGTTCTGCTCCAGGGAGTTTGCATTATATTGTTCCTTACCGGATACTTGTTCTTCAGTGGTTGGTTTCTTTTCAGCCATTACCTCTTCCACGAATTTCTTGTACATGGGCATCCTTTCAAGTGCTTCAAACAAAGCCATATGACCCTCAATCCTTTTAAACATTGTCATGAATTTCTCCAAGTATGACTCACTAGGTTCCTTCTTTGTCATTCTCTGAGGATAGGGCAACTTAATCACCGGTTTAGTTCCTTTGGTAGTTTCTTCTTTAGTCGGCTCGCTTGGTGATGTAATTTTTTTCTTTTTAGCCGCCAATTTCTCTGTCGTCGTGACAATATTAACATTCTCCTGACCTCTCGGATTTTGAACTGTTTCACTTGGTAGGGAACCTGGTGTTCGAGAACTTGCCAGTTGCTGGGCTATCTGCCCCAGCTGAACTTCGAGATTCTTTAGGGATGCGGCGGTGTGTTTCTGATTGTTTCTAGTCTCTTCTTCAAATTGCCCATTTTGAGTTGCCATCTTTTCAATTGCAATCTCCCAATCTGCCTTCTTTGGGACTTGTTGTTGTTGTTGCTGATATTGGTTTTGATATTGACCTTGTACCTGCTGTTGCACATTCCCTTTCTGATCCTTCCATGCAAAGTTGGGATGATTCTTCCACCCCGGGTTGTATGTGTTGGAGTAGGGATTGTTTTGCTTTAAAAACTTGATATCTTCTATCTGCTGTGGTGTTGCAAAATAATGAACAGTATTGTGTGGTCCATTACAAATGCCACACACATCGTTTGGTGCCTGTTGCACTTGAGCCACTTTCTGAGCACCTATGTTTAGTGCCTTCAACCTTTTCTCCACCTCTGCAGCAACTGCTTCTTCAATTTTTACCTGTTTGTTTGTTTCAAGCTTCAAATCAATTACTGCAGATTTGCTTGACACCCTATCATACAACTCCAGGTGCTCATTTGATGTAATTGCTTCAATTATCTTCTTCATTCCGGTGGCTGTTGCAAAGTTAGCTGAGCCACCAGCTGTTGAATCAAGGATTTGTCTCGTTTGAATTCGAAGACCATTAACAAACATTTGCATTTGGTCAGTTTCATCCATGTTGTGAGTAGGACAAGCCACTAGGATTCTCTTGAATCTTTTATAGGTATCTCCTAGTGACTCACCCTCCTTCTGCTTGAAGTTTAGGATCTCGTATCTTTTTCTCAGTGACACAGATGCGGGAAAATATTCCTGCAAGAATGTTGTTTCCATCTGCTCCCATGTAGTGATACTGCCAGCAGGTAAGGAATAGAACCACTCTTCGGCTTCATCTGCTAAAGTGAATGGGAACATACGAAGCCTTATTGCTTCTTCGTTATGTCCAGGCGTTTTCAGCGTTGTGCTCATAGTCAAAAACCTTTGGAGATGCTTGTTGGCATCTTCATTCACTCTTCCAGAAAAGGACCGCCTTTCGAGTTGATTAATTATGCTGGGATGCAGCTGAAATTGTTCTACATTACCGGTTGGTTGACAATTGTCATACGACCACCCGCAATGTTGTTTCCACCATAGTCACCGAGAAGTCTCTCTGGTGGTGGTGGTGGTGGGTTTGCAGCCATGATTTCAGGAACTGTTTCCGCGTCTGAATCTGAATTCTCTGAGTGCACTGAAACAATTTCCTCCTCTGCTTTCTCTGCTAATTCCAGTTTTTCTCATTTAGCTTGTCTCAGTCTAGCGCGAAGAGTTCTTTCTGGATCTGCGTCAAAAGAAAAATCCGCTGAGGCCTTACCTCGCATACACTAGTTAGACAAATATTAGACTCGAATAACAAGATTGTCACAAGTAAAATTTTGGTTGACGAGCAACAAAATTTCAATAGAATAAAAATTAAAATAGGTATTTTGGCAATCCTCGGCAACGACGCCAAAAACTTGATCGGAAAAATAGCAAGTGTACTATTTTTACCGATGTAGTAATAAGGAGTTTTATTTCCAAGTATCGATCTCAGGGATTGCATAGGAAATACTTCTTTTACTTCTGATTCTATTTGAACAAAAAGACAAGGGTTTGGTTGGGTTTGTGAATTTATAATAGTAAACACAAAAAGATAGTAGAAATAATTGATTAAGATAAAATATGCTAGGGTGAGTGGTTGATTTAACCAGTTATGAATTCAGTCAAGATTTCCTTAATACATATGAAACATTCAATTACCTAACCTCAGAATGTTCTTCCTTAAGTCCTTAAGGAAGAAACTATTAAACTACCAATTCTTACTCAAATGTCCATTCAATTAATCATTGGTTTTAATCATAAACAATATCAAGGTTTATAGTGATTTACAAAAGTTCCTAGTCCTAGGTGATACAATTATAAACCCAATTGTGTGAAAACCCTAACAATCACAATCCTGTTATTGATAGTCATAGATCTAATTGTATTTGTCCGATACAAAAGCATAAGCACATCACACAATTGAATTAAAATTCGTAACATAGTAAATAGGAAATCCATAGTTAGAATTCATAACATCAGATCAAATCAGGACCACCCCCCTAACATTGGGGGGTTTAGCCTCTCATAGTATTCAAAGAAATCATAGTATAGAAATTAAACATTACAAAGAATTAGGAGATTTTGATCTTCAATGGGTGATGCCCTTGAATCTCGCCATCTTCGAATCCTCCGTAGTAGTTATCTTCTCCGGTGCAATCTTTCTTTTCGTCCGTCAAAAAGTGTTTTCTCTCTCTCTCCAAAGTCTTCTAATAGCCTCCAATGGATTTTTTCCAGCAAAAAGTCCAAACTACCCCTAATGAACCAGGAAGATCCACACAACAAAAAGTGAAATTTCTCAGCCGCGCTCATCAACACGGGCAGTGATTACACACACGGGTGCCCATGTTGATTCACACGGGCAGTGTGTATACACACGGGTGCCCGTGTTGCTCTTCAAAAGTTATGATTTTTAAAGCAAGCTATAGAGGTAACAACACGGGCCGTGTTCCTACACACGGGTGCCCGTGTTAATGCACTGTTTTAAATAACACGGCGTGTGTCACCACACGGGTGCCCGTGTTACTCTCTGTTTTTCCTCTCCAAGCTTGCTTTTGCCTGACCAACAACACGGGCAGTGTTGTGGCACACGGGTGCCCGTGTTGAACTGCTGTATTTTCATAATTTTGCCTTTCTGAGTATCCTCAACTCCACTATTAGTGCTTTTAAACCTGTGCAATGGCCTGTAACAATAACACTACCAAAACGAAGCGTAAAAGAAACCTTTTTGACATAAACATGTAATAAAATGAAATGCGATACCAAACTAACAAAACATGATAAATGACTCTGAAACAACTATAAACAAACACAAATCTTACCAAAGTGATGAAAATACGTCGGATTAATGGTGGGAATTCAATGGAAATGGTGACCGATCAACATACCATGCCGCTTCAACCCACGTTTTGAAGTAGTCAATAGCCACCAAAATGAAACGATGTACGTTTGAAGCTTTAGGCTCAATCATGTCGATCATAATAAATTTCCCACATGGAGAAGGGCCATGGAGAGGAAATAACATTCAACAGTGTCAGAGGAACATGAATCTTATCTGCATAAATTTGACACTTGTGGAATTTCTTCACAAACTTACAATAGTCAGATTCCATTGTCAGCCAATAGTAACATGCTCTTAACATCTTCTTTACTATAGCATGTCCGTTAGAATGAGTACCAAAGGAACCTTTATGGACTTCAGACATCAACAGGTGTGTTTCATGTCTATCCACGCATCTGAGCAAAATCATATCGAAATTTCTCATATAAAGCACATCACCATTCAGGTAAAAGTTGCCAACTAATTTCTCAAAGTTTTCTTATCTTTTAAAGATGCCTCTGACGGGTAAATTTGACTTTGGATAAAACATTTGATATCATAATACCATGGCGTTTCATCTTTGACTTCTTCAACAGCAAACACATGAGTTGGCCTATCAAGACGCATCACAGTCAAATTAGGAACTTCATTCCAAAAATTCACCACTATCATGGAAGCCAATGTTGCAAGATGCATCTGCCATCCAATTTTCATCTCGAGGGATATGATGAAACCCAACCTTTTTAAAGAAAGTTGAAATCTTCCTCGCAGAACCTCTGTATGGTATCAAACCGGGTTGATTCGTCTCTCATTCACCTTTTGATCTGATTGACAACCAAAGTTGAATCTCCATAGACGTCAAGATATTTTATTCTGAGATCAATGGCCTATTCAAGCCCCATGATGCAAGCTTCATACTCAACCATATTGTTTGTACACTTGAAGGTCAATCTAGCTGTAAACAGAAAATGAGTTCCTTGAGGAGTAATAATCATTTCCCCAATGCCATTACCATACGAATTAACAGCTCCATCAAATACCATGCCCCAACAGAAACCAGGTTGTGGCCCTTCTTCAAGCAATGGTTCATCATAATCTTTCATCTTCAAGTACAAAATCTCATTGTTAGAAAAATCATATTGCACTAACTGATAATCTTCAATAGGTTGGTGAGCCAAATGGTCAGCCAAGACACTTCCTTTAATAGCTTTTTGAGATCGGTACTCAATATCATACTTTGATAACAACATCTGCCAACGGGCGATCCTCCCAGTTAAAGCAGGCTTCTTAAACATGTACTTGATTGGATCCATTTTGGATATCAACCAAGTAATATGATTCAACATATACTGGCGCAGACGCTTAGCAGCCCAAGCCAATGTGCAACATATTTTCTCAAGCATAGAATACCGAGTCTCACAGTCTGTGAACTTCTTATTGAGGTAGTATATTGCATATTCTTTCTTCCCATATTCATCTTGCTGACCAAGAACACAGCCCATACTCTCATCGAGCACAAACAAATACATGATCAAAGGTCTTCCTTCAACAGACCGAGACAAAATCGGAGGCTCAAGCAGATACTATTTAATACTATCAAAAGCTTTCTGGAAATCTTCGGTCAAATCATAAGACTGATCTTTCCGAAGAAGCTTGAATATAGGCGCACATGTGGCACTCATATGCGATATAAATCTTGAGATATAATTCAAGCGGCCGAGAAAACCTCTTACTTGCTTCTCAGTTTTAGGCGCATGCATCTCTTGTATTGCTTTGACCTTGGCAGGATCAACTTCAATACCCTTCTTGCTGATAATAAAACCCAACAACTTACCAGAACGAACACCAAAAGTACACTTATTGGGATTCAAGCGGAGTTTATATTTCCTCAAACGCTGGAATAGCTTCAACAAATGCTCAACATGCTCTTCTTCATCACTTGACTTAGCAATCATGTCATCAACATTGACCTCAATCTCTTTATGCATCATATCATGAAAAAGAATGGGCATAGCTCTCTGGTATGTTGCACCGACATTCTTTAAACTGAAAGGCATCACTCTATAACAGAATGTTCCTCAGGATGTAATGAATATGGTCTTCTCCATATCTTCAGGTGTCATTTTGATCTAATTATAACCGAAAAATCCATTCATAAACGAAAAGACTTTGAATTTAGTTGTATTGTCTACCAACATATCAATGTGTGGCAGAGGAAAATCATCTTTCAGACGGGCTTTATTCAAATCTCTGTAATCAACACACATACGGACTTTTCCATCTTTCTTAGGAACATGCACAATGTTGGCCACCCATTGCGGATATTCAGAGGTAACAAGGAACCCAACATCAATCTGCTTCTGCACTTCCTCCTTAATCTTCACTGCCATATCGGGATGAGTTCTTCTCAACTTCTGCTTGACCAACAGGCATTTTAGCTTCAAAGGCAATATATGTTCCACAATCTTATAATCCAAACCAGGCATATCTTGATAGGACCAAGCAAACACATCAGAATACTCTCAAAGAAGATCAATCAACCCCTTCTTAGCTTCTGGACACAGTTGAGACCCAATCTTGACTTCCTTCACATCATCCTCGGAACCCAAGTTGACTAAATCAATCTTCTCTTCAAACGAGTGAATGTCTTTTTCCTCGTGCTCAAGCAAACGGGATAATTCATCAGATACTTCTTCATCATCATTCTCTTCCTCAACTTCAAACACAGGGAAATCAAAGTTTGGAGAGGGAGTAGGATCATTACATTCAATGGGTTTGAGAACCAACCTGCATAATAATTTGATATTTTTATTTTAGAGAAGTTAAGTGCAAATAAATATTATGTAGATGGAAATATTATTATTTGTTTACGTTTTTTGTGATTACCATTTTCAGAAAAAGCAAAAATTGTGGATGAATAAAATTGTATTTCATTAATGTGGATGTGGATGAATAAAATTGTGGATGAATAAAATTGTATTTCATTAATGTAGAGAAGTTAAGTTTGTGACAACTTTTGTGATAAAACATCATAGATGTGGATGAATAAAATTGTATTTCATTAATGATAATAAGGAAAATGCCCAACAATGTTCACTTATCCCTTAGGCACAGGAGAAGGATTTTTCTTAAAATAATGAAAACAAATTACTTTGAACGGTGCATAACAATAGGAACATCAATAGTAATCCAGTTGTTGCAAGTCTGGTCGTGAGCCACAAAGTTGTCACAAACTTTGTCTTCATCACTGTCTTCAATAATGGCAGTTGAGTATTGATCATCCTCATGAATGAATCCTTCACTGCGGAAAATTGGTTGCATAGTCTTGACATTGGTGTTGAATGCCCCTTGCTAAAATCCTAGTCTTGCTCTATTCTTGTTCTCAACGACTTCTATAACACAACCTCACTTATCGATGTTGCCAGCCTGAATAGCCTCTTGTGCATCCTTCAAAGAAGGCATGGGTGCCCTAGCTTTCTTCAATTCATCAGCAATGGATAAAGCTTGGAACAGTGTTCCAACTTCCTCCTTGGCATCAATGTAAGTAAAGGATGACAAATGGCTTACCAATAATGCTTTTTCTCCACCAACAATGACAAGCTTTATGTTCTTCACAAATTTAAGCTTTTGCTGCAGAGTAGACGTTACAGCTCCAACTTCATGGATCCATGACCTTCCCAACAAACACCTGTAGGCCGGGTGAATATCCATTACCTGAAAAGTAATTTGGAAATCACTCAGACATATCTTAACTAGAAGGTCCACTTCTCCAATGACAGTTTTACGAGAATCGTCAAACGCTTTAACAACCACGCCATTGTACCTCATCAGGGCGCCTTAATAGGAGAGTCTTTCTAGAGTTGACTTCGGTAACATATTCAACGACGAACCATTGTCAACCAAAACATTGGACAAAGCATCCTCCTTGTAATTCATCGAAATATGGAGTGCCAAATTGTGATTCCTATCTTCCTTAGGAAGTTCTTCATCACAGAAGCTCAGATTGTTACAAGAAGTGATGTTGGCAACAATATGGTCAAACTGATCCACAGTAACATCGTGTTCCACATAAGCTTGTTCCAATACCCTCTACAAGGCTTCTCTGTGTGCCTCAGGATTCATCAATAAAGACATCACAAATATTTTTGATGGTGTTTGAAGCAGCTACTCCACATCGTTAAATTCACTTCTTTTAATTAGGTGCAATACCTCATCATCATCATTAGCCTTCAACTTGCTAGATTCACCAGACTGACACGTTGGAGCACTAACTGGATCAATTGCAGGGATCTCTGCCTTCTTTCCTACTGACACATCTTCCACAGCCTTTGGAAACACTGGACTGAACACACGACCACTACGGGTCACCTTTGCTACATCTGCAATATTCACCACTGAATCTGCATCTGGAAGAGGAACCTCTTGACCATTATCAATCATGGTGGTATTACACTTGTATGGCACAGCTTTATCGGATGAATAGGGGTCGGGGCCCACTAACCGTATAACCAACGGCGATACCGATTTGTTGACATTATTGTTGTTACTGTTATCAAATTGAATGACTACCCGCTCAGGGGTTTTGAATACCGGCACAATGATGTTCACATCATCTCCCATATACCTCGACTGTTGAACTTGAATAACATTCTCATCCATCAACCTTTGAATATCTCTTTTGACAATTACACACCCTCGAGGGTTCACATTGCAGATAACACAACCATCATGGTCATGTTCACAATGGCTTACCAGGCACAAATCTTTGTGAATTTCCACCAAGGACCTATGAATACTGCATACATCAAATACCCTGAAATTCCTAGGGCAACCGTCCACCATGTTTACAGAAGCGTTACTATGAGCAGGCAACAGATTGGCTTTGACATTTGGCGCTCTATCCTCAAAGGACACCATACCACTTTTGACAAGGTTCTGAACTTCATACTTCAGCGGATAACAGTTCTCAATATCGTGACCAGGAGCTCCCTGGTGAAAAGCACAATAAAGATCAGGTTTGAACCACCATGGCAGTGGCTCAGGAATTTACGGAGGGTTCCTTGGCTGGATAAGATTCTTGACTACCAAGGACGGGTACAGTTCTCCATATGTCATAGGAATAGGGTCAAAATAGACCTTCTTCCTCTCATAGTTCTGCTGATGATTGTTGTTGTTGGTTCATTGTTGCAGTTGTTGTTGATGTTATTGTGGAATTGGAACTAATTGATTGGTTGAGTTATTGGAAAAAACTGGAATTACTGATGAAACCTGGTGCTGATGTTGATGGGACTGGGAACTTTTCCTCACATGAGGCCTCATCTGCCTCCCTAGTGATACCGTATTAGTTTCTCCTTCCTTCTTCTTGGAGAAGCTACCACCATACTTTTTTCTCGCCATTACTTCATCTTTGGATAAACGTCCTTCACGGACTCCTTCCTCCAATCTCATCCCCATGTTCACCATCTCGGTGAAATCATTAAGGGAACTTGTGATCATACGTTCATAATAAAATGAACTCAAAGTTTTCAAGAAAATCTTGGTCATCTCTTTTTCTTCCAAAGGTGGACTAATCTAGGCAGCTAACTCTCTCCATCTTTGAGCATATTCTTTGAATGTCTCCTTGTCCTTCCGAGACATCGATCTCAAATTATCTCTATCTGGCACCATATCAACATTGTACTTATACTGCTTAGCAAAGGCCTCGCCCAAGTCATTGAAAGTACGGATACTAGCACTGTCCAGGCCCATATACCATCTAAGCACAGCATCGATCAAACTATTCTGGAAGTAGTGAATAAGAAGCTGATCATTATCAGTTTGAGTAGACATCTTTCTAGCATACATGACAAGATGACTCAACGGATAAGTATTCCCTTTGTAATTTTCAAAGTCTGGGACCTTGAATTTCACCAGAATTTTGACATTAGGAACTAAGCACAGCTCAGCGGCACTCTTGCCAAATAAATCCTTCTCTCTTAGAGTCTTCAATTCCTTACGCGACTCAAGAAATTGATCCTTCATCTCATCCATCTTCTCATAAACATCTGGACCTTAAGACGCCCCAGAATGGTAAATAGTTTCCTCAACACGAGGGAGAGTATGAACAACAGGAGGAGGCACTGACAAGACCGAGCTAGATGCCGGCAGAGAAGCAAATGTAGGCGCGTACCCTTCAGGTAGAAAGTTTGGCGGCATTCCCCACGAGAACCCAGCAGGCATAGCAGGCGCAGATTAGCTAGCAATGATAGGTACAGATGACAAAGTAATCTCCAAAATGACAGTCCTCTGAGGATGAGGAGTTACAGGAGGCGGAGACGGTTGGTTCAGAGCAGCTATTAATGATTCCATCAGTGTCATGAGTTTGGCGATCTCATCCTTCAGCTCTCTGCTCTCTTGCTCAAGATGCTCCATTCTTCTTATTCGATTAGCTCAGGTGTTATAGTGATGAGTCGGCTTGGCTGATACACATAAGAAGAACTGATAAGACACCTGGCGAAAGAAACTTGTTATGCAAATGATGCGTGAAATGCAATGGTTTTGATTATTTTTTTAATTTCAAGGAACATGTGAATTCTTATTCGCAAATATAACAATAATAACCAATAATAATAATTAAATTGACCATAAAATCTCTTTTTATTCATAAAATTTGGAAGGATTACACTGAGTACATTTTCAGAAACCAAAATACAAATACAAGAGGAAAGGAAACTTTCATCCTAAGGATCCCTAACAACTGCATCAGATGATCTGGATATGGGAGCATACTTCCTTCGGATGCGTCGAATCTCTAACTCAAAGGATGTCTTGATCTGAGCCTTCTCAAGGATGATCTGGTCAACAATCTTCTTCCGAGCACCGGAAGGCTGAGAAATGCTAGAGGAAAATAAATCCTCTGGCTCTCTCTGTCTCTTCACTGCACGCTCCTCAAGAATCTCGATAAGTGCATCTTTGTCTTTCGACTCAAGTTGCAACTCCTCATGCTTTCGGTTCAAAGCATGGAACCGTTCTTCCCATAAGTCTCTCTCTTGTTTCATCTTGGCAAGTGCGTCTTCCAACTCCTCTACATCTTGGTTAGGGAGAGTTGATGGCTCAGCCACAACCAAAGATATATGTCTTTCATAAGCATACGGCATCTTTAGCTCCAAAGCTCTATTCTTCACCCAAGTAGTGTAAGCTTCCAAAGCTACAGATTTGCATGGACCAAGCTCGGATCTTATTTTCCTATGCACATTGTGCCAAGCACGTATCATTCTATCCTTAAAAGTTGGGGATCTTTACCCTCCTGATAGAATAGACCCTCTAACTGAATGTTATTAGGCTTATCTCTCAAGGGGAACCGAGGTTGACGACGAGCCAAAGCAGGGTTGTAGTTGATTCCTCCTAAGTGTACCAATGAGAGGCACATTAGAGAACTTACCACAACTGTCAATAATGTCCAAGCTACCCAATGCATAATCATACCAAACAATATCATCATTAGTGAGAGACATATGTCTCTGGGACCACCGTAGACATTGTCATTTCTCCAAGAAAGCAGGCGTATGAGGCAAGTGCGAAATAAACCACTTGTACAAAAGAGGAACACAACACACAATAGTCCCACCACCTTTAGAATTCCTCAAATGCAAAGAGAAATACATGTCACCCAACAGAGTCGGAACAGGATTCCTAATCAAGAAGATTCTAATAGCGTTAACATCAATAAAACTATCAATGTTAGGGAACAAGGCCAGACCATAGATGAGCAACACAAAGATGGCTTCAAAAGCATCCATGCTACCGTCTTGAGCGAAAATAGTATCTCTACCAATTAGGAACTCAGAAGTCAAACCAAGAATTCCTCCTTTCTTCACCAAATGAGTATCAATCTCAGATTTGTTAAGATGAAGAGCCTCGGTTATAACATGAGACATGGGAATCTCCTCCAATTCACTGAAAGGTACCTTGTTAGACACGGGCATACCCAAGATATGGGCATACTCCTCCAACATGGGCACAAGCTGATAATCAGGAAAAGTGAAGCACTGGTAGAGAGGGTCATAGAACTGAACCAAAACACTCAGAAGTCCTTCATCCATATCAGTAGATAGCACGGATAAGAGCTTCCCATGACGTTGCTTGAAGTCCAAGGGGTCTAATACAAAGGATGACAATTTCCTTAACTCTTTCAAATCAGGACATATGAAACCATACTTCTTAGTGTTTTTCGTCCACAATCCATGGTCGGAAAATATTTGCAAACAAGACCTTAGTTTCCTTGAAATTTATTTTCTGTGATGAATGTTATGATGTGCATGTATGCATGAATGCAACAATCACACACAAGGGATCACACACAAGGAAAACACAAACAAAGGTCAAGGGATGGATCAAGTCATCATCAAGATCAATCATCCATTTTGGTGGATTATGGTTTTCACCTTATCAACACCCAAGTTCCATTGATATTGATGAGACTGATCGGATCAACCAAGAATCAAAGGGTTTATTGTGAGTCACGAGCATGGAGTCGGGTTAAGAACTACCCCAAAGGAGTGTAATACGGATAAAAAACCTGTAGAGCATGTTCTAAAAAGTTTCTAGAGTCGTGATCCCATATATCGGATATTATAGGTTAGGATGATTGCCTTATCAACCTATAATATTCTCAAGAGAGACTCGTCGGAGTGTAGTGTCGTTTAACAACTGTTATCAAGTCTACATTTGAACAGTCTTCACACTACGTCCTAAATAGTCCAAGTTGGGTTAAATGTTCTACGGTCCTCAGCTTCTCGGACCCCCAAATCAAAGAAAGTAATGCTTGTTGGTGTAAGCCCTAGAGGCCAATACTTTTGATACTTGTATCGAATTATTTATTAATAATAAAAGGTTTTTTTTCTTTATTATGTTTTTTTAATAAAGTCCTTAGAATAGCTAGTTCGTTTAATGTATCAAGTGTGACTTAATCATGAGATCTCATTAAACATAAGGACATTATTCTTAAAGTATTTGTAGTCGAGCTTTGTTGTGAATTGGGATAACAATAAAGCATTAAGACTATTATGTATATAGACTAATGATCATATCCCATGGATCATGGATAAGGAGTTATCAAGTCTTAAACATTGGTATGAATATTAGGAGTAATATTTATACTGGATTGACCCGCTATGAGAATACTATATAGAATGTTATGCAAAGTGTCATAAGTTATTCTCATGGGGATAGTGGTGTATACCACCCTTCGACCTGAAAGAAGTATGGACCCTAGATGTAGAGTCGAGTGCTTTATTGCTAGTCAAACATTGCCTATAACTGGATGACCATAAAGATAGTTGATGGGTACTCCACGAAAAATGTTGAGGGACATGAGTGACCTAGATGGAATTTGCCCATCCTGCACAATAGGATAAATGTCTACGGGCTCAATATTGAACAGGACAAGGATGACACGATCTATGCCTTGTGTTCAATATAGACATAAGGGCAAAAGGATAATTGTATGCACAAGTATTATCACAAAAGGATTTGTCATATCACATGACATTTTCGTGTCTTGGGTAGCAGCGATGTGTTGCTAGATACCACTCACTGTTTATTATGTTAAATACGTGATTTAATATAATTGCCAATGCCGCGAAAACCTACAGGGTCACACACAAAAGGAGGGATTGATGAGAAATAGAGTAAATAAGGAACACCGTAAGGTACGGTACACTTAAGTGAATTATAGAACATCATAAGGTACGGTGATCTTAAGTAGAATACGAAATATGGTAAGGTACCATGCGCTTAAGTGATTTTGGTATATCATAAGATATGAGCCACATACACTTAAATGGGCTTTTTAGCTTGTAGCCCACAGAAGTGGTTCTTTAAATAGAACCCTTGTGCAGAAGAATTTGTTCAGATGAAAATTTTGTTTCTCTCTCTCTCTCTCTCTCTCTCTCTCTCTCTCTCTCTTTCTCTCTCTCTCTCTCTCTCTCTCTCTCTCTCTCTCTCTCTCTCTCTCTCTCTCTCTCTCTCTCTCTCTCTCTCTCTCTCTCTCTCTCTCTCTCTCTCTCTCTCTCTCTCTCACACACACACACACACACACACACACACACACACACACTCAAACCTTCATTTGTAGTAGCTAGCACTGAGACTGAAGGAATCCGTTCGTGTAGACTGAGTAGAGGTGTTGCCACCATTCAACGTTTGTGATCGCTCCTTAGATCAGCATCAAAGGTTTCAATCGCCACAAGAGGTAACGATTCTATCACTAATCATGCCCATTCGTAAGGATCACAAAAGGAGAAAAAATTTAACTTCCGCTACGTTTTGGATCGCTGTTCTCCTTCAGTGGTATCAGAGCCACTTACGAAACCATGCATCTGATAGCTATTTATTTTTTGTATTTTCTATATTAATATGACTAAAAAATAGAATGAATCAAAGAATAAACGAGTAATTAAATTTGGCATCATGTGTGTATAATTTGGATGATTGATGTTGACTATGCTTCGGAATCCGACGTTAGTATGGTGAAGCAGCGATACATCCATCGTCCATAGGTTACACAATTGAGATCGATCAAGTTATATATATGATATAAGTAATTCTGATGCAAAATACGGTATATATGATATACTGTTTCTCTTTCGTTCATTCAAACACTTAATGGTTGTTTTCCTTTGAGCGATCAATGGTCATTCGCTTCGGAATCCGACGAAAGTATGGTGAAGCAATGATGTGTTGATCAATCATACTGAATTAACAATCGAGGTATGTTTGACGGTATGGAATTAGTGCATTATGGTTCATGACGGTACAAGGGTTGTGTTGTCAAAGAGTTATGCGATTAGGATTATGACTGCGCAAGAGTTATGCTTTAAAGTATCAAGTCTTGATGTGAAAATCGACATCGATTTCAAATGAATTGTTCATTAGAATTTTGCATCGGGGCGCTTCCCCTGCAAACCCGCAGGGAGCGCTGCCCCCTTGACCCCCATCCGCTGAACGGTCAGCGGAACCCCCGGCTAACTCTGCGTAGTGTGATCATTCGCTGAAATTTAATTTGGTTTATTTAATTAATAGAATATGTTTACTATTATTGTCTTATGGTGATCGGTTATGGCCTTAGTTTTCCTTTATTTTGTTTTGGGATTTTAAAATACGACATGTGTCTTGTGCCTCTCTTTTAATCTCTTAATGTAACTTCTTTTCTCATCTCACTCCCTCGTATGTAAAACGAGTTTCTTTTATGTAATGTAATGTTATGAAGAAAGAGAATAATACAATATCAAAGGAGGACAACCTTGAAGATCTTGCTTGGAGAAGCTTAGATCGTTATTAGGTTAGCTTAGGTTCTCTCATTGGCTTGGGAGAATAATTGCGCTAGGGGTCATAATTGTTTCATTTTGTATGTATGATGATGCATGTGAATGTATGTTGATGCATGTGAGAGACGATTTATATGATAAATAAGCTGGTGAGATCAGAATAATTGCAAATTCCCTCAAGCTAAATATTAAGTTTATGCTTTCCAAGTTTTAGCACTCATCAAGACTAGTATCGAATAATGTAGGTTTCGCCTACGCGAGGTGCATGTTATATATTAGTAAGGTGTGATGGGATAATTGTAATATCCAATTGCTAAAACAATGGGTCAAGCTTAACTAAACAAATTATAATAAGATTGTATATGTTTAGAAGCAAGAGTTGGAAATGATCCATGTGAGGGATTGGAATAAGGAGTTATCCACCCAACTAAAATATTTGAGAGTTGTATTAGATGCAATTGGAACGATTTCCTACCTAAATAACCCAGTTTTGTGTAATCCACCTACGCAGATTTAAAACAAAGTGAAATATGGATCTCGACCCACTAGAAAATCTTCCAACGGGATTTTCCGAATCAAATGATGAGGGTCATTTATTTTGAGTAAAATAGTGGGAGCATATTTTATTAAAGGCCTAATTAAATATGTTATTTTAGTGATACTTATATTTTCATATTTTTCCATGTAGATTACCATGACAACAAACACCTCTAACAATATTTTGCGATCAATCCTTGATAAGGAAAAATTGTCTGGGACAAATTTTCTAGATTGGCACCGAAATCTGAGGATTATCCTCAAACATGACAGAAAGTTGTATGTCTTGGAGAAACCTGTTCCTGGAGAGGAACCTCCTAGTTAGAGATGCCTATAAGAAGCATGTCGATGACGCCAATGAAACTGCTTGCCTCATGCTAGCTACCATGAACTCAGAGTTGCAAAAGCAACATGAGAACATGGCAGTGTTCGATATGATCGTACACCTGAAGATGATCTATCAAGAGCAGGCAAGGCATGAAAGGCTTGAAGTTTCAAAAGCCCTTTTTAAGGCAAGTTAGATGAGGGAGCCCCTGTAGGTCCCCATGTGCTCAAGATGATTGGGTATGTGGAGAACCTTGAGAGGTTGGGTTTTCCCCTCGGAAAGGAACTTGCGACTGACTTGATCTTGCAATCATTGCCAGATAGCTTCAGTCAATTTGTCCTTAAGTTCAATATGAATGATATGGACAAATATCTTCCTGAACTGCTAGCCATGTTAAGAACTGCTGAGCAGAATCTGAAGTCAAAAGGGAAGTCCATTCTGATGATCGAAAATGGAAAGAGACAGAACAAAAGACCCACCAAGCAGGGTGGTAAAGGGAAAGGCAAGGAAGTTGCCAAACCCAAACCCACGGCGCCTGCTTTGAAGCTTAGTGGAGGAATAGAAAAGGAAGGCACCTGATTCCATTGCGGTAAGACCAGACACTTGAAGAGAAACTGCCCAAAGTACCTGGAAGATAAGAAGAATGGAGTAGAGACTTCAACTTCAGGTATTTTTGTTATTGAAATTAATTTATCTACTTCTGCATCATGGGTATAATATATTGTATGTGGTTATCACATTTGTACCAATGTTCAGGGGCTAAAAAGGAGTAGAGGTTTGGCAAAAGGTGAAGTTGACCTACGAGTTGGAAATGGAGAAAAGGTTGTTGCTTTAGCTGTAAGAACTTATGTATTGACTTTACCTAGTGGTATAATTCATTTAGAGAACTGTTATTATGTACCTGCAATTAGCAGGAATATTATTTTTGTTTCTTGTTTAGACAAGTTTGGTTTTTCATTTATAATAAAGAACATTTGTTGCTCCATTTATTTGAATGATATATTCTATGCTACTGCACAAATGAACAATGGGCTATATGTCCTTGATCTTGAAATGCCTATTTATAACATTAATGCTAAAAGGATGAAACCTAATGAGTTAAATCCAGCTTACCTTTGGCATTGTCAATTAGGCCACATAAATGAGAAACGCATTTCCAAACTCCATAAAGATGGACTCTTGGGCTCTTTTGATTATGAATCATATGAGACATGCAAATCTTGTTTAATTAGAAAGATGAAAAAGTCTCCATTCACAGGAAAAGGTGCAAGAGCTAATAATCTTTTGGCCCTCATACATACTGATGTATGTGGACCATTGAATATACCAGTCAGAGGAGGTTTTCAGTACTCCATCACATTTACTGATGATTTCAGTATATATGGTTATGTGTATTTAATGAAACATAAATCAGAATCCTTTGAAAAGTTCAAGGAATTCAAGAATAAAGTACAAAACCAAATAGGTAAGAATATTAAAACTCTTCGATCAGATTGAGGTGGTGAATATTTAAGTCTAGAGTTTGATGATCATCTGAAAGAGTGTGGGATTCTATCCCAACTTACTCCTCCTAGAACACCCCAATGAAACAGTGTATCTGAGAGAAGATATCGAACCTTGTTAGACATGGTCCGGTCCAAGATGAGTCACGCCGATCTTCCAAACTCCTTTTAGGGACATGCACTATTGATAGCAGCTTACACACTTAACCGTGTTCTATCCAAAAAGGTTGAGAAGACACCATATGAGATATGGAGTTGTAAGAAACCACATATGTCTTGCATGAAGATTTGGGGTTGCGAAGTTTATGTGAAACGACAAAGTTCAACTAAGCTTGAGCCCAAATATGACAAATGCTTATTTGTGGGGTATCCTAAAGAAACAAGAGGGTATTACTTCTATAATCCTTCTGAGGGCAAAGTGTTTGTCGCTCGAACTAGAGTTTTCCTATAAAAGGATTTTATTTCCAAAGGAATCAGTGGGAGGAAAGTAGAGCTTTAAGAAATTCAAGAATCACAGAGCATTGATACACCTATGGAGGAATTAGAGCAGGAAACACAAGTAGTTTTGGAAGAGCAACCTGCTCAAGTAGAACAAGACCAACGTAGGTCAAGCAGGATACGTTACCTACCTCAGAGATATGGATATCTCATAACTGATCAAGGTGATTTATTACTCATGGATCAAGATGAGCCTGTGACCTATCAAGAGGCCATAACTGGTCCCGAGTCTGAGAAGTGGCTAGAATCCATGAAATTTGAAATGGATTCCATGTACACAAACCAGGTTTGGACCTTGGTAGAGCCTCTTGTAGGAGTTAACCTTATAGGATACAAGTGGGTCTTCAAAAAGAAGACTGACATGGATGGTAAGGTACATACCTATAAGGCAAAAGTGGTTGCGAAAGGATATAAACAAATTCATGGGGATGACTATGCTGAAACCTTTTCACCAGTTCCAATGCTTAAATCTGTTCGGATCTTACTTGTTATCCTTGGATATCATGATTATGAAATATGGCAGATGGATGGCAAAACTGCTTTCCTTAATGGGAATCTTCTTGAGGATGTATGCATGACACAACCTGAAGGATTTGACATACCAGAAGAAGTCGAAAAGATATGTAAGTTACAAAGATCAATCTATGGATTGAAGCAAGCTTCCAAAAGCTGGAATCTTCGTTTTGATGAAACAATAAAACAATATGGATTCATCAAGAATGAAGATGAGCCTTGTGTCTACAAGAAGGTTAGTGGGAGCATGATCATCTTCCTGGTATTATATGTAGATGACATATTACTCATTGGAAACGATGTCCCTACCCTGCAACAAGTAAAGTCTTGGTTGGAGAAATGCTTTTCTATGAAGGACCTAGGTGAAGCAGCCTATATATTAGGAATCGGGATCTATAGAGATAGATCATAAAAACTGCTTGGCCTAAGTCAGAGTACATAGATAAAGTGTTGAGACGCTTTAATATGCATGATTCCAAGAAAGGATTCATACATATGTAACATGGCATGTGTCTATCAAAAACACAATACCCTTTAACTAAGGAAGAAAGGGATCGCATGAATAAGATTCCATATGCATCTGCAATAGGATCTATCACGTATGCCATGTTATGTACTCGACCAAATGTATCGTATGCTTTAAGTGCAACTAGTAAGTACCAATTCGATCCCGGTGATGCTCATTGGGTAGCTGTTAAGAATATCCTTAAGTATTTGAGAAGCACTAAGGACTCATTCTTGACATATGGAGGTTAGGAAGAGCTTGTTGTAATTGGATACACCGATGCTAGCTTCCAGACAAATAAGGATGACTTTATATCGCAATTTGGTTATGTGTTTTGCTTAAACGGTGGCGCTGTGAGCTGGAAAAGTTCAAAGCAAGATACAGTTGCTGATTCTACAACCGAGGCCGAGTATATTACTACCTCAAGTGCAGCAAAGGAAGCTGTTTGGATCAAAAAGTTCATTAGTGAACTTGGCATAGTTCCTAGCATTGTGGATCCCATTGATCTCTATTGTGATAACAATGGTGCTATCGCACAAGCTAAGGAGACTAGATCTCACCAACGATCCAAACACATACTTAGGCGTTATCACCTCATTCGAGAGATAATAGATAGAGGAGATGTGAAAATATGCAGAGTACCTACACTTGACAATATTGTTGACCCACTGACAAAGTCTCTTGCGCAGTAGAAGCATGATGGCCATACTAAATCTATGGGCATTAGGGGTATGCATGATTGGCTCTAGTGCTAATTGGAGATTGTTGGTGTAAGCCCTAGAGGCCGATACTTTTGGTACTTGTATCGAATTATTTATTAATAATAAAAAGCTTTTTTCTTTATTATGTTTGTTTAATAAAGTCCCTAGAATATCTAGTCCGTTTAATGTATCAAGTATGACTTAATCATGAGATCCCATTAAAAATAAGGACACTATTCTTAAAGTATCCGTAGTCGAGCTTTATTGTGAAGTGGGATAACATTAAAGCATTAAGACTACTATGTAAATAGACTGATGTTCTCATCTCATGGATCATGGATAAGGAGTTATCAAGTCTTAAACATAGGTATGACTATTAGGAGTAATATTTATACTAGATTGACCCGCTATGAGAATACTATATAGAATGTAATGCAAAGTGTCATAAGTTATTCTCATGGTGATAGTGGTGTATACCACCCTTCGACCTGAAACCACTATGGACCCTAGATGTAGAGTCGAGTGCTTTATTGTTGATCAAGCGTTGCCCGTAACTGGATGACCATAAAGACAGTTGATGGGTACTCCACGAAGCATGCTGAGGGACATGAGTGAACTAGATGGAATTTACCCATCCTGTGTAGCAGGATAAATGTCTACGGGCCCAATATTGAACTGGACAAGGATGACACGATCTATGCCTTGTGTTCAATATAGACATAAGGGAGAAAGGGTAATTGTACACACAATTATTATCACAAAAGTATTTGTTATATCACATGACATTTTCGTGTCTTAGGTAGCAGTGATGTGTTGCTAGATACCTCTCACTATTTATTATGTTAAATACATGATTTAACATAATTGCCAATGCCACGAAAACCTACAGGGTCACACACAAAAGGACGGATTGATGAGAGATAGAGTAAATAAGGAATACCTTAAGATACGGTGCACTTAAGTGAATTGTAGAATATCGTAAGGTACAGTGCACTTAAGTAGACCACGAAATATGGTAAGTGTAGCGGGGTATTCATTACCATTAGAGATATTGACTAAATCCAAGGTAAACCATACAAGTCGAGTCGCCACCGCACTTCTATTTATACAAGGGAATGGTTAGAAAGCGAACAAAAACATAATAGTTTTAACAAAAACTAGTAAAAGAAATAGAGATTTGGGTAAGGGGGTTGGTTATGCAATGGGAAGGTGTTAGGCACCCAAAACATCCTAGGTACTCCTAGGGAGCCCTTTTCATACTTGTTGTAAAGGTTGTTGTTTTTGTGAAAAATTTGTTTGTGCAAACATGATTGAAGAGATGAGAGGAGAATGTACAAGTTATTTACATTTTGTGTTTGGATGGATGAACCCATTGCCTACGTACCATCTTAAAAAAGATTAGGATCAAAACCTCGTAGTTCGGGGTAAAAATCTCAAAACAAGTGGGTGAATTGATTGGTCCAAAAGCCTTAAGGTCTTTTGTTATCAAAGGGAGAAAACTCAACCAAACCACAAATCCACCACGTGAGGATAGCTTCAACATGCTAGTGAGGGGTTAACCCTATAATAGGCATGGAAGACTTATTGTCCATCACTAAGGATATAGGTGAGTATTACATCTACCACAAGGATAACTCAAACCTAATAGCTAAAGGTTATGAAAGATTTGGATTAAGAAAGTGACCATTGGAACCACAAAAGACATTTGAATGGGTTATATTTACCAATTAGAAGTATATACAAAAGTGGTCAAAGTTGACTTAAAGGTTCAATTCAAAATAAGTGTTATGAAAGGAAAATTTGAAAATCAAAAGCATAAGGCTTAGGTTTCTAATGTTTGAAAACAATGGTTAAATGTTTGCACAAAGAGTTTTGGCTTGGGTTTGAGTGGAGAGAAGAAGAAGAAGGGCTAAGTCCTAAGTAAATCAAAAAGATGAGGGAATGAGAATCAAAACCACAATGGAGTCCCTCTCTTGAGATCATATTGATGATCCAAGTAGCTCCCATCCTTTGGAATAAGCAATCATAAAGCATAAGAAATCAAACAAGTCTCATAAGAGATCTTCAATGTATCTTGTATCTTTCACTTTGGATGAACATGGCAAGGGTCCTTCAATTGAGCTCATAGAATCCCTAGCACAAAAGCACACACATCAAAAGTTCCATGAAGTAAAACAAGAATGGACAAGAGTGAGTTTAGAGATTTGGTCCTTCTAACCCATCTTCATCATTAAGATCCATTTACTCCAACTTTGCACAAGGAAAGTCCTAGAATCTAAGTCCAATTCTCCATTTCTTTGCATAGGGAAAGTCCTAGAAACTAAGTCCATTTCTTTGCATTTGGTTCACAACAATCAAAACAAAACACAAGCATAATAATATATACACAATTATGTGCTCAAGTGAGCAAAAGGCGAATGACATTAACATAAACATGTGCTCAAGTGAGCAAAGAGAAAAGCAAATGGATAATATGTGCAAGAATAGTAAATTGCATAAAAGTAAAGAACAAAAAGTAAATGTTAATTCTCAATAGTTAGTGTTAGTAATAGTGTGCCATAAGTCAAATTTAGCGCTATGTTAAGCAATCGTAATTGGACTTATGTAGAAGTCACAACTATCTGAGGCCGGTCAATAATAATATAGGCAACAACACAAGTTAGAAGTCTTGATTAGTGAACCAAGTTCCAACAACTTGCCATGCCAAAAAGAAAATGGGAATTGCTCTTGTATTGGTTTAAGCATTTTGCATGATTTAGAAAACAACCTATCCTTAATGCAAAGCCATTCACTTGATCAATTGATCAAGATGAATTAGATTTGAATCAAGGAAGATTAAGTCTCCCTAATCAATGCTAACTTATCAACCTTCAACTCATTGATTAAAAAGAAAGAAAAAGAAGAAGAAGAAGAAGAAGGATATGGATAAGAGAAATGGAAATGGCAAAATTAAAGTGCATTAAATGAAGTAACATGTACCAATCTTCATATGTTGACCAATGACATTGAAAGTCAAGGTCAAACAATCAAAAACAGAAATGAGATGAAGATTGGGAGTCAAGAAATGAACAAAATATTTTTGGCATTTTTTAATATTTAATATTAAACTTGAATTAAAAATAAAAGAAAGGTCAAACTTCAAAATCACTTCAAATCAACCTTGAAAGGTCCAAGTAATTTATCCCAAGTTCAACAAGGTCAAACAATGTTTGACAAAAAAATTCAGCATTTTTAAAAGTCAGAAACTATTTTTAATCAATTAAAAATGAATAAAAATAACCTAATTGAACTAAAATCTCAAACAAATCTCAAATCAATTTAAAAATTGATGAGAATATTTTTCATAGATCCATCATCATTCAAATAGGTTAGGAAAATATTTTTGTATTTTTTGAATATAAAAAACTATTTAAAATGAATTAAAAATAACCAGAAAAGAGAAAATTCATGAAAAATATCAAATGACAAAATAAAAAATATTAAAAATCAGAAATAGAAACTAGAATTTATTTGGAGACTAATGCAATTGGTCCCATAATTTTTGGATTAAAAATGAAAGAGATATTGATTTCTGAATTAAAATGGAATTAAAGAAAATAAAATGGAAATAAAAACAGAAAATAGAAATTGGAAAAAGCGTGGACCGTTTAATCTGAGCTCATTAATTGAGTTGGCAGATCATGAGGTCATGAAGCGCGCGCCTACCATGAGCCTTGGTCAACTGAAGCGCATCGTGCCATAAAACGAGTCATAACATTGGACGCACAGGATTGAATCTGGAAACGTGAATGAACGATCCAGATTAGATCTGGAGTTGGGACGGCCACCGGAGCCACCATCTTCTTCTGTGAGACCTCCAGTTCCGATGAGAATTGCAGACATGGCAATCTCAACCAAATGGAGCGATCTATATACCAATCGAAAGAGGAAGTGATGTACATCACTCCTATACCATGCACTTCCACTCTAGATCCCTATAAATGGAGAAATCAGAGCTGGAAGTATGATGGTGTTCATCATGAACTTCATGTTTTTGCAAAATTGAAAGCACAAATCAAATGCCTCTATTGAGAGGACTTCAGCCAGACCAAGAAACACAAGAAATAAGCAAGGATCAAAGAGTTTCGAAGAGGAAAAGTTTTGTTATCCACCTTTGAAATGCAGGTCTTAAGAGCACGATTCTTCACAACCAATGCTTGCAATGAGATCTAGTGATGAAGAGGAAGCAAGGCTGAGGAATTATAGGTCTGAAAATCAACCAAGGAAGTTGAAATTCATATCTGAATTTTTTAGAGAAAAGTGAAAATTCCTTTAGTGATGGTTATGGAGAGAATTCTGCAGCATTTCAGGTTGAACCAGGGTCCCTTTTTGAATGGCATAGGGTCTCTATTTATAGAGAGAGAGAGAGGCAAAGAAATGATGAACAAAGTCGTGTGCATGAGATTGGATAATCCTTGCATGGGCTTGCATGATCATGCACAAGGCCCAAAAACAATGCCAATTGCAAGCTGAACTCAGATGCCAAAGGTTTGGACGTGTAGTTTGCTTTGAATTTGCTTGTGCATCAAGATTTCAACATGAATTCCACAATTGAACCTAAACCTTCACCTTTTCGAAAATACTATTTAGAAAATCCAAACATAAGCATGTGGGTAATGGTTGGAAAGGTTTTTGTATAATGAACAAATGTTATGTTGGACAAAAGTTCATTTGAAGTGTGGAAATTAGTGAATTTTGAGTTTAAAGTGTGATGTGCAAAAAATGTCAATGGAAGGTTTTCAAATTTGGCCAATGTTCAAGCCCTTCTGTTTTGTTGATGCAAGCCTTAAATGAAAACACCTCCAACATCAAAGTTGTAGATATTTTCAAGACAATCAAAATGGAATTAAATTTTGCATCATTTGAATTTTTGATGAAGAAGTTATGGGCACTTGAAGTTGGACTTTTTTGCCTTTTAATGCTTTTGGTCCAAAATGACCTATAATGTCTTTCATTATCACATGTATTTCCTTTGAGATTTTGAAATTTTTCTCAACATAACATTTTAAGTAGACATATTAAGCTTTCCAATTCATTTGATCCCACCTCAAAATCATAAAAAATGAATGAGTTATGTCCTTGGGAAGTTGACCCAAAATTAGGGTTTTAGTCAAAATGACCTATAATGTATTGGAATGACAGATGACCTTCCAAGCTTCAAATCAATTTTTTATGAACATGAAAGTTTTCATATTGTCCTTAAGAACATGTTTTCTTTTGGAACCATCTCCATTTGACCAACACATAAAAAGTTAGGTCTCAGTGCACTTCAAAATAGTTAGATGAATTGATTGATCAACTTCTCAAGTCCATGACTCATATCTTGAGGAATTGATGATTGAGGACACTCAAATAAGTTCAAATATGCATGAAATGATGAATTAAAGAACTTCCCTTGATTGTATTTGATCATGGGTTGAGGTTGCTTCCTGAGCAAGGCATTGTGGTGCACAGATGAATTAGGGTTTCTTTGGGGCACAAACCTCAAACCCTTTGACTTGCTTTGATAAAAATGAAGGATTGAGATACTAGGGAGGCATATTTGATGGATGAGATCTTTGGGAACAATTACCATGCTTGCTATCATCTTCTCCTGACCTTATCATTGTACCAATGACCTCCTAGAAGCTTTGGACCTTGTGATTGCTCAAGCTACAAACAAAAGATGTTAGTGACATATTTTTGTGCTTTTGGTTAGTAAACAAAATAGGAAAAGCAATGATATACAATTTCAAGCATGCTTGGTGATCTCAAACCACTCACAAGGAGTCCCACCCAAAGGCAAGGGGAAACAAGATGCTTATGATCCTTGAGGCAATGCCAAATGCAATGTTATGATGCCATGAGGGATCTTAGGGACAAAAATTGGGGTCTTACAGATGCCCCTATTTAAGGTTATTCTAACCGGAGAAATGAAGGTTAAAATCTTCGTCTCGACGGGGTAGAATAGGCTTAAATAATAACAAAGAAATGAATTTTGGTCCCTAAGAGACCTCATGATGTAGATGTATGCATGCAAGTGGTAACATTCAATGGGAGTATGTGTTCACAAAGGCAAAGATTAGGAGAAGAATTAATAATTCCCATGAATAATTCATTCTATGGGGCAGAGACTCTAACGGGGAGTAAAGGGATGAAAACGCGTGAGCAGGTCACGACTCAAAGCTTGGGGAACAGAACTCCAAAGGGAATAAATCCAATGGAAAGACTCGAGCTGACTCGAAGACGTGTCCGTATTGGGGAATATGCCAATACAACCAAAATTATCCACAATGGATACTTCGGATAGAAATCCGGACTCAGGTGAGGATGTCCACTAAAGACTCATCTGAGGAAGATCCCAACAGCACTCTCTTGGGGAAGCAAGGGGATGAGGTATTACCGGTTACTGGGTAATAAGCTCAAAGAGACGTGTGGTCTGAACACCGGTATAAGGGTGAGAGAACAATACGCTCGGGAAGAATGAATATCTAAGACCGGTATAAGGGTGATAGATATCACTCGACCAAATCATCTGAGGAAGACCTAAAAGGTATATCTCAACTCAGGAAAATCTGACTCCACAGGGGACAAAAAAAAGTCATAATCGGGAGTAGAAGGAAGGAACACCAGGGATGCCGGTTACTGGGCATATAATAGGTGACCATCCAAAGCGTGAATTGGGGAATACTCCCAAAACACTCATCATCCAAAAAGAGGGCAAAAAGCAAACTCGATTATGGGATGGACATTCGATTCCAAAACAGGGATACGAATCTTACTCAACTGGGGAAGAACAAAAGGCTTCGACCAATGAGTGCATGAGATATATTATCTATTACCGTCAGAACGTAGATAATATACTCGCATGGAAGATTATCCACAACCGATTAATGGGTTAATAAAGGATAAATCGACCGACAAAGAGAAAGGCATCGGGATACCAAAACTGGGTATATAATGATGACCATTCAAGGGGAGCAACAAACATTATCGGCAACCGGTATGAAAGATGATTTGTTGGGGATAAATTGTCTAATCAGAGCAATTATCCAAGAGAAGGGAATATCATCACCGAATAATGGATAATGATAACCATCAAGGAGAGGATTACATCTACCGGATACTGGGTAGAAAAACCACGGAAGAGTAACCGTCATCGATTAGGATGAACAAGAAGGTTAACTCTGCAAAGGGGAGAAAATAGGGTTTACAACTACCGGTATAAGGGTAGAAAACCACAGACTCCGCCGGGGATAAGATGAATGATTACTGATTGCTGAGCATTTATTCATTTATACCACGGGGAAGTACAGGAAACAGTCATAAGAGGCCAATTTAGGATCAAACCAAAGAGGCGAACTGAATCAAGACTCGTCCTAGTGAGGATATAACTCAATAGGGAAACCCATCCCAATATATGTGTTGGGAGGACGCAAAAACAACCGTCGTCCACGAGGATATAACTCGGTGGGGAATGCGGAAGGAAAGATAAACACTTTCTGCTTAATGGGCTGACTCTACATTGAGGGATCAGACGCCAACATCTGCTTGGGGAATGTATTACTAACTAGCAGAGAATAACAAACAAAGATATATGACAAAGAATGCGATATGAATATCCGAATGTTTGAAAATTATATGCACACATGCGTGGTTTATGTATGATGAATGCTGACAAACAGACATTTCTAACACAAACAAAACCTCAAGGAGTACAAACATCTGGTACTACATCTCAAGAGAGAAAGCCACGTTCACCGGAGAGTATCCAATCTGCCGGGGATCAGAGATACCAGGAAGCAAAGAAATCTGCAGGGGATGAATCATCAGTCATTCTAGCTGGGGACAGGAGTTTATTGCACAGATAAAATCTGCCGCATAAGCAACTCTACTGGGGAATCTATCCGAGGAGGTGAAGGGAATCTGGGGATCAATCACCAAGTATCGTACCCACCAAGGAGATCACATCTGCTGAGGAGGAAAGGTTGTTACTCTACTGAAGGGAAGAGTGGTGAATATCTCATCAAGCATACTACTCAGTAGGATAAACCACAAAAAGGCTCTGGAGGAAGAAGATACAGTCATGCCAGGAATATGAACAAGAGTGGTGAATATCTCCTAAGTATCCTTTTCATCATTGTGAATGTTCACTTTGTTTATGAAAAAAATTCATTTTTTCGAAACAATGATATTTTCTCAATTAAAAGCATGCAAAACGTTTGTTGAATAGAAACAAATAAGAGTGCAAATAATTGGATAAAAGGCTTAAGTTTATTTGATGGAATGGTAGTCTGCAAATGGCAAGACTCCATAGATCTTTACAAATTTGAAATTGGTGATATATATTGGAAAAGGGCTACATTGAACATAATGACCATTTCTCCACCAATTCTGAATTCGATGTATTCGAAGCTTCGGTTGATGACGAATGAGCAAGAATCTCCGACGGATGACAGTTGTAGAACAAAGTCTTGTCAGGATGCAGTTACTTGCCAAATCCCTAATTTTTGCCTAGATTGCCCCAGGATGAGGTACTCAATCTAGCGGGATACAAATATTCATTTTTTTTCATGTCCCTAACTTTTGCCTGGACCGCCCTTTCGGGTTTTCGATCCACCGAGACGCTCATTTTTGCCTAAGCCGCCCTTTCGGGTTTTCAACTTAGCGAGCTATTTTGTTTTTATTTCTAGGCGAAGTATTTCTTGACTGCATCTGAATTCACAGGACGAGTAAAATCCTCCCCATCCATAGTTGTAAGTATCAAAGCACCGCCTGAAAAGGCTCTCTTAACAACATATGGACCTTTATAGTTTGGAGTCCACTTGCCCCTGGAATCGGGCGCGAAAGACAAGACTTTCTTGAGCACAAGGTCACCTTCTCGGAACACACGAGGCTTGACCTTCTTATCAAAAGCTTTCTTCATTCTTTGTTGATATAACTGACTGTGGCACATGGCGGTCAATCTCTTCTCTTCTATCAAATTCAGTTGGTCATAACGACTCTGAACCCATTCAGCATCAGTCAACTTGGCTTCCATCAAGACTCTCATTGATGGGATCTCCACCTCTACTGGGAGTACAACCTCCATGCCGTAAACAAGAGAGAAAGGGGTTGCCCCTGTTGAAGTGCGGACAGATGTACGATATCCATGTAAAGCAAACGACAACATCTCATGCCAATCGTTATACGTGACAACCATCTTCTGGATAATCTTCTTGATATTCTTATTAGCAACTTCAACAGCCCCGTTCATCTTGGGTCTATAAGGAGAAGAATTATGATGCGCGGTCTTGAACTCACTACACAACTCTTTCATCATTTTATTTTTCAAGTTGGATCCATTATCAGTAATGATCTTATCTGGCACACCATAACGGCATATAAGCTGATTCTTCATAAACTTCACGACCACCTGCCTGGTCACATTTGCATATGATGCCGCTTCAACCCACTTGGTAAAGTAATCGATTGCTACGAGAAGAAATCTGTGTCCATTAGACGCTTTTGGCTCTATCATGCCAATCATGTCAATTCCCCACATGGAGAAAGGCCATGGTGATAAAATCACATTCAGAAGTGTCGGGGGAATATGAATCTTATCCGCATAAATCTGACACTTGTGGCATTTCTTCACATATTTGCAGCAGTCAGACTCTATTGTCAGCCAATAGTAGCCTGTTCTCAGCATCTTTCTAGCCATGGCATGTCCATTGGAATGAGTACCAAATGAACCCTCATGGACCTCAGTCATTAACAGGTCTGCTTTGTGTCTATCCACGCATATGAGCAGAACCATGTCAAAATTCCTCTTATAAAGCACATTGCCATTGAGGTAGAAACTGCCTGACAACCTCCTCAAAGTTTTCCTATCTTTCACAGATGCTCCAGGCGGGTAAACCTGGTTCTGAAGGAAACACTTGATGTCATAATACCATGGCTTATCATCTTTCACTTCTTCTACTGCGAACACATGAGTTGGTCTGTCCAAGCGCATCACGGTGATATTGGGAACTTCATTCCAGAGTTTAACGACAAGCATCGAAGCAAATGTAGCAAGAGCGTCTGTCATCTGATTCTCATCTTGAGGAATATGATGGAAGTCAACCTCAGTAAAGAACGTTGAAATCCTCCTCGCATAATCCCTATATGGAATGAGACCTGGCTGATTCGTTTCCTATTCACCCTTAATCTGATTAACAACGAGGGCCGAATCACCATATACATCAAGATGCTTGATCCTAAGATCAATGCATTCCTCCAATCCCATAATACAGGCCTCATACTCAGCCATATTATTCGTGCATTTGAAAGTTAGCTTTGCTGCAAAAGGAATATGTATGCCCTGAGGAGTAATAATCACTGCCCCAATACCATTTCCATATTGATTTACAGTGCCATCAAATACCATACTCCATCTGGAACCAGGCTCTGGCCCTTCATCAAGTGTAGGTTCATCACAATCTTTCATTTTCAAATACAGAATCTCCTCATCCGGGAGTCATACTGAACTGACTGATAATCTTCAATCGGCTGATGTGCCAAATGATCAGCCAAGATACTACCTTTGATAGCTTTCTGAGCTCGATACTGAATATCATACTCAGACAACAACATCTGCCAACGGGAAATCCTCCCAGTTAAAGCAGGATTTTCAAATATATACTTGATTGGATCCATCCTGGATATCAACCAAGTCGTATGATTCAACATATACTGGCGTAAGCGCTTAGCAGCCCAAGCCAAAGCACAACATGTTTTCTCAAGCATTGAATATAGAGACTCACAATCAGTGAACTTCTTGCTCAAGTAGTAAATAGCATACTCTTTCTTTCCTGATTCATCTTGTTGACCAAGGACACAACCCATAGAGTCTTCTAGAACAGTCAGATACATGATCAATGGTCTTCCTTCCACGGGCGGAGACAGGATCAGAGGTTCAGACAGATACTCTTTAATACTGTCGAAAGCTTTCTAAAAATCCTCGGTCCAATCATGAGACTGATCTTTCCGGAGGAGCTTGAATATCGGCGCACATGTGGCAGTCATGTGGGATATGAATCTGGAAATGTAATTCAAGCGGCCAAGAAAACCTCGGACTTGCTTCTCAGTTTTGGGCGCGGGCATTTCTTGTATTGCTTTGACCTTGGCAGGATCAACCTCAATACCTCTTTCACTAACAATAAAGCCCAATAACTTGCCATAACGGACTCCAAATGTACACTTGTTGGGGTTCAGAGGAAGCTTGTACTTCCTTAAACGCTGAAAAAGCTTCAACAAGTGCTCTACATGTTCAACTTCCGTTCTTGACTTGGCGATCATATCATCAACATATACCTCGATCTCCTTATGCATCATATCATGAAACAAGGTAGTCATAGCTCGTTGATATGTGGCTCCGGCGTTCTTCAAACCGAAGGGCATCACTCGATAACAGAATGTTCCCCAAGGTGTGATGAATGTTGTCTTCTCCATATCCTCGGGTGCCATCTTGATCTGGTTATATCCGGAAAATCCATCCATAAATGAGAAGACATTGAATTTAGCTGTATTATCTACCAACATATCAATGTGTGGCAGAGGGAAATCATCTTTTGGACTAGCTTTATTCAAGTCTCTGTAGTCCACGCACATCCGGACTTTTCCGTCTTTCTTAGGCACGGGCACAATATTGGCCACCCATTGAGGATATGTAGAAGTCACCAGAAACCCTGGATCAATTTGCTTCTGAACTTCCTCTTTGATCTTTACTACCATATCAGGATGAGTTCTTCTGAGCTTCTTCTTTACAGGCACGCACTCAGGCTTCAAGGGTAAGAAATGTTGCACAATATCAGTATCTAGACCTAGCATGTCTTCATACGACCAAGCAAAGATGTCGACATATTCTCGTAGCAATTCAATCAACCCCTTCTTAACAGACTCTTCCAGGAGTTCCCCAATCTTCACTTCTCGCACACAATCCTCAGACCCCAAGTTGACTGTTTCCAGATTCTCAAGATGCGGCTGAATGATCTTCTCTTCATGCTCAAGTAGACGGGTAATCTTGTCAGGAATCTCTTCATCATCATCTTCTTCTGCCTCAAATACAGGGAATTCAAAGTTGGGAGATGGTGTTGGATCATTATGTTCAATGGGTTTGATCAACCTGCATAATGATTTTGGATATGAAAAGCTTTAGAATTCAAACAAGGCAATCATTATGCAAATGAAAAGATTGATTTTATTCTATTTTTAAGGTTTTATGTGATCACCAAATTTCATGCAAAAAGCGAAAAGGGAAAATAATTGGAAACACAAACATTTAACATGCATTTATTGAATGAAACTATCATTGTATTTATGTGCCAACAATGTCATCACTCCTCCTTTTGGCATGGGAGAAGGGTTTTTAAACAAAGTGATCATTACTTCGACTTATGGATTACTGTTGGAATATCCACAGCGACCCAATTGTTGCAGACCCCTCCAGGGATGATGAAATTGCCAGAATCCTCTGTATCTTCTTCCAAAATAGCAGCAGCCTCCTCGCCTTGACTGGTGTGGATGAAACCTCCACTCTTGAACAACCCTTTAGTGTTGAAAACCCCAGAAGAAAAGCCTATGCCAGCCCAAGACTTATTGTCTTCAAGCTCAATCATTTTTCCTAAACCAGCAGTTACACCACACTCAATGGTCAACTTTGCATCTCTATAGGAAGTAAATGAAGGAGTTTTCTTCTCAATAGGTTCGGCAATAGATAAAGCTTGGAAAGGGGTTCCAACTTCATCCTTAGCATCTATGTATGAGAAAGAAGACAAATGGCTAACCAGGAGAGCCTTTTCTCCCCTTACCACCACCAGTTTCTTATTCTTCACAAATTTCAGCTTCTGGTGTAGGGTGGATGTCACAGCGCCCGCCTCGTGAATCCATGGTCTGCCTAGGAGACAACTATACGATGGATGAATATCCATAACCTGGAAGGTAATCTGGAAATCACTCGGTCCAATTTTGACTGGGAGATCAACTTCCCCAATCACAGTTTTACGCGACCCATCGAAAGCTTTCACAATAATTCCACTCTTCCTCATGGGAGGCCCTTGATATGACAGTTTCGAAAGAGTGGATTTTGGCAATACGTTCATTGATGACCCAGTGTCCACCAGCACATTGGACATGGCATCGTCTCTGCAACCCATAGAAATATGTAAAGCCAAGTTGTGGTCCCTTCCCTCCTCGGGGAGATCAGAGTCACAGAAACTCAGGTTGTTACAAGCGGTAATGTTTGCAACAATGCTATCGAATTGTTCTATTGTGACATCATGATCTACATATGCCACATCCAAAACTTTCTGCAGAGCCTCTCGATGTGGTTCTGAATTTAATAGTAATGATGATACTGATATTTTGGATGGCGTTTGTAGAAGCTGGTCTACAACATTGTACTCACTTCTCTTGATGAGCCTCAGCATCTCATCACAGTCTTCTTTCACATTGCCGCTTGGGCCAACAGAAGCAGGAGTTATCAATGTAGAGGAGGGCTTAACAACAGGTGTCGGATTCGGAGTGCTCACAACATTCCCGATCGGGCGTTCAACAAAATCAGCATTAGCCTGGGGCTTGGGAGGTGCTGAAAACACACGACCGTTGCGGGTCAAACCACTAACATCCGCAATGTTAACAACAGAGGAGGATGGTAAGGACACTTCTTTCCCATCTTCTACCTTCTACTTGCTACCATCATACTTGATGATAACAGGCTCGGGGATCCGAAACACTGGAGAAATCACATTGACTTCAGGCTCATCCTCGTCAACATTTCTGTTCTGAAGGATCTCAATAACTCTTTCGTCCAGCATTTCTTGAACATCTTTGCGCACCTGGCGACAACCTCTCTAGTTGACAGAACAGACTCGGCATCTATCATGGTCATGCTCATAATGACTATAATCATATAGCAAACGATGCATCTCGACCAGAGATTGTCGAATATGACTGACATATTTGACTTTGTACTTGCCAGGGCAGCCCTGGACCATGTTGACAGATTTCCCATGCTCGGGCAATGGGTTCTTCTTCACATTAGGACCTACGTCCTCGAAACACAGAATGCCACACCTCACAAGGTCTTGAACCTTGGTCTTCAAAGGGTAACAATTTTCCACGTCGTGGCCGGGAGCACCAGAATGGTAGACACAGTGTAATTCGGGCTTATACCACCACTGGGGGTTAGCAGGTATAGCCGGTGGATCTCTCGGAGTAATCAACTTTCTCTCTATCAAAGAGGGATATAATTCTACATACGTCATTGGAATAGGATCAAAGGTGACCCTTTTCCTCTCGTAACTCGTGCTGGTTTGATTACTGTTTCGAGGCTAGTAGGCCTGCTACTGCGGTCGGTGTTGCTGTTGTTGATATTGTGGATATGGTTGCTGATTGTTGTTATGTTGCTGGTACTGTTGATTATCTCTGAAGACAGGTGCTATGTGAGCCACCTAGTGCTGGTTACCGGCGGGACGCGTAGTCTTCCTCCTCACAGAGGGTCTTCTTGGTTTCATATGGGAGGTCACGACATGTGCCTCTCCATCTTCCTTCTTTGCAAACGCCCCATATCGTTTGGTAGAAGAGCCTTCCTCTCTGGTCAGACGTCCTTCTCTAACCCCTTCTTCTAGACGCATCCCCATATTCACCATCTCGGTGAAGTCGGAAGGAGCGCTAGCAATCATCCGCTCATAATAAAAAGAACTTAAGGTCTTCAAAAAGATCTTAGTCATCTCTTTCTCTTCCAACGGGGGCACAATCTGTGCTGCTAACTCTCGCCACCTCTGGGCGTATTCTTTAAACGTTTCCTTGTCCTTCTGGGACATGGCCCTCAATTGATCCCTATCGGGAGCCATATCCACATTGTACTTGTATTGCTTGACAAAGGTCTCGCCAAGATCGTTGAAGGATCGGATGTTCGCACTGTCTAAACCCATGTACCAACGCAGAGCGGCACCGGACAGACTGTCTTGAAAGTAGTGGATGAGCAATTGGTCTTTGTCGGTCTGAGTCGACATCTTCCTGGCATACATGACCAGGTGGCTGAGAGGACAAGTATTTCCTTTGTACTTTTCAAAGTCAGGGACCTTGAATTTCACAGAGATCTTCACATTAGGAACCAAGCAAAGTTCGGCAGCAGACTTGCCGAAAAGATCCTTTCCTCTGAGAGTTTTCAATTCCTTACGAAGCTCAAGAAATTGATCAATCATAGCGTCCATCTTCTCATAGACATCTGGGCCCTCAGACGACTCAGAATGATAGATGGTGTCGTCTACCTTGGGCATGGTATGCACGACAGGAGGAGGAACAGCAAGGATCGGGCTAGATGTCGGCATAGAAGCAAAGGTAGGAGCAGGACCCTCAGGCATGAAATTGGGAGGCATCCCCCTCGGGAATCCGGCTGGCATGGCCATTGGAGCAAAGTGTGCACTGGCTGCAGGCAGAGTCGAGGAGACAATCTCAGAGATGACTGTCCTCTGGGGAGGAGTTGAAGGTTTCGGAGAAGACTGGCTCTGGGCAGCCAAGAATGATTCCATCAAAGCACTTAATCTGGCCACTTCCTCTTTCAGCTCGCGGTTCTCTTGTTCCAGATGATCCATCATTCTTGAAATGTTGGCTCTAGTGTAGTACCGGTGAGTCAGCTTGTCTTCAAAATAAATGAAGAACAACAGAGTTAGACCACAGGACAAGAAGCTGGGAACAAAACCTGCTTATGCAGATGATGCATGCAATGCTTGTGCATATGATTTTTTTTTATTTTCAAAGGAACTTTTAGGGTTCTATTTGCAAATTTTTGAAATATTAAACATTTATCACATATGGAAATATCTCATCAAATAATATCAGGGAAAAGAAGTACAGCATTGTCAATCATATACAAGAGAAAAGGAAAATAATCATCCTATGGATCCCTAGAAACAATCATCTAAAGCTCGGGACACCGGAAGATAGGATGCACGAAGCCTTTTCACCTCCCTCTCGTAGACTGCCTCCATATCTGCTTTCTCCTTGGCGAGTCGATCGTACTTCCTTTTCCAAAACTTGGAAGACTGAGGAAGTAGAGAAGTCCATGCATCATTAGGATCATCAATAACTTGATGCTCGAGGAACTCAATCAAAGCATCCTTCTCCTTGATTTGCTGAAGCAACTCTTCCCTTTCACGGATCCAGGCACGTGATCAGTCTTCGTCTCTCGACTCCTCTACTCCTTGGTTAGGGAGGGTTGAAGGCCCAACCATAACCAAAGGTGTAGGTCTCGGATACTCGTAAGGCATGAGATACTCGGATGCTCTCTTCCTAACCCAAGCGGTGTAAGGCTCCATAGCAACACAATTCTTAGGACCCAACTCTTTCCTTCCTTTCCTATGAATCTTGCGCCAAGCTCGGACCATTCTGCCCTTCAAGTTTTGGGGATCTTTACCCTCCTGAAAGAACACACCCTCTAACAGAATGTTATTAGGTTTATCCTTTAGGGGGAACCCAAGCTGACGACGCGCCAAAACAGGGTTGTAGTTAATCCCACCACATGTACCAAGAAGAGGTACATTGGAGAATTCACCACAAGAGTCGATAATCTGCACACCATCATACACACGGTTGTACCAAGAGATATCATCATTAGTGAGAGACATGAGTCTCGTGGACCACCGTAGACATCCCTTATTCTCCTTGAAGGCGACCGTTTGCGGTAAGTGAGAAATAAACCACTTATACAACAAAGGCAAACAGCACACAATGGCACCACCACCCTTTGCATTCCTCATATGCAAAGAGAAATAGGTATCACCCAACAGAGTCGGAACGGGATTAAGAGTAGAGAAAATCCTAATAGCGTTCACATCCACAAACTTGTCGATGTTGGGGAACAATACCAATCCATATATGAGAAGTACAAATATGGCTTCAAAGGCATCCTCACTCATGGCCTTCCCATATACAGTAGCTTGAGCAATGAGGAACTCAGAAGGGAGACCTTGAATTCCACCTTTGGTAGTCATATGAGCACCAACCAGAGATTCATCTATGTGCAACATGTCAGCTATCTCTTGAGAAGTAGGAATACCCTCTAAGCCACTGAACGGCAACTGGTCTAGAATAGGTATACCCACAATATAGGCATACTCCTCAAGTGTAGGCAAAAGCTGAAAATCCGGAAACGTGAAACAACGGTACAAGGGATCATAAAACTGCACCAATACACTCATCAACCCTTCGTCCACCTGAGTAGTCAGAAGAGGAATAAGCTTCCCAAAACGAGCTTTGAAACCCAAAGGATCTAATACATAGGATGTCAGATTCCTTAACTCTTTCAAATCTGGTTGTCTGAAACTGTACTTCTTTGTATTCCTTCTTTGTCTTTCCATGTCTGAAAATTTTGCAAATAAACCCCCTTAAGTTCCTTGAAAATTTTCTTCATTATTGATGATATGTATGCAAATGAGTGCATGAATGCAACAATCACACTCAAGGATCAAGCAAAGCACACCAAACAAAGGTCATGGGATGGATCATATTATCCTTAATATCAATCATCCATTTTGGTGGATTATGGCTTACACCTTATCTACACCCAAGTTCCATTGATATTAAGGATACATGAACGGATCAACCATGAATCAAGGGTTTGTTGCAAGTCACGAGCATGGAGTTTTGGTTAAGAACCAACCCAAAGGGAGTGTACTAGGGTTTAAACCTGCCAGACATGTTCTACAAGAGGTTCCCATAGTCATCATCCCATCTTTCGGATATTATCGGAGAAACGACTACTCGTATTCCAAAAATATTCTCAAGAGAGACTCTTATGAGTGTAGTATCGCGTAACAAATCGTATCAAATCTTACACTTGAACGACTTTCGCACTACATCCTAAGAATAGGCCAAGATGGGCTTGGTAAACTAAGGTCCTTGGCTTCTAAGGTCTACATTGGAAAGAGTAATGTCTAACCACAACTTACTTGTGTGACATTATTGATCCCAACATGACCTCCACCAAGTGAATGGACTTGCAAGTCAACTTGCTAAGGAATAACTCCACACAAGTCAACAAGACTACGTCATTCTCCTATCCTAAGTGCACTCGAGTCCGGGTATAGAACTCATCTCACAAAGATCACCAAGCATACAAGGAATTAATATTCAAGCAATTCAATCATTACATACAATACAGTAATCCCAAATTGCACTAAAATATGTCACAAGACAATACAATACAACAAGCATGAAAAGTTGGCAAAACCCACTAGGCAAATGCGTCCCCAGCAGAGTCGCCACTTTTCTGTAGCAGGGTATTCGTTACCATTAGAGATATTGACTAAATCCAAGGTAAACCATACAAGTCGAGTCGCCAACCGCACTTCTATTTATCCAAGGGAATGGTTAGAAAGCGAACAAAAACCTAATAGTTTTAACAAAAACTAGTAAAAGAAACAGAGATCTGGGTAAGGGGGTTGGTTATGCAATGGGAAGGTGTTAGGCACCCAAAACATCCTAGGTACTCCTAGGGAGCCCTTTTCATACTTGTTGTAAAGGTTGTTGTTTTTGTGAAAAATTTGTTTGTGCAAACATGATTGAAGAGATGAGAGGAGAATGTACAAGTTATTTACATTTTGTGTTTGGATGGATGAACCCATTGCCTACGTACCATCTTAAAAAAGATTAGGATCAAAACCTCGTAGTTCGGGGTAAAAATCTCAAAACAAGCGGGTGAATTGATTGGTCCAAAAGCCTTAAGGTCTTTTGTTATCAAAGGGAGAAAACTCAACCAAACCACAAATCAACCATGTGAGGATAGCTTCAACATGCTAGTGAGGGGTTAACCCTATAATAAGCATGGAAGACTTATTGTCCATCACTAAGGATATAGGTGAGTATTACATCTACCACAAGGATAACTCAAACCTAATAGCTAAAGGTTATGAAAGATTTGGATTAAGAAAGTGGCCATTGGAACCACAAAAGACATTTGAATGGGTTATATTTACCAATTAGAAGTATATACAAAAGTGGTCAAAGTTGACTTAAAGGTTCAATTCAAAATAAGTGTTATGAAAGGAAAGTTTGAAAATCAAAAACATAAGGCTTAGGTTTCTAATGTTTGAAAACAATGGTTAAATGTTTGCACAAAGAGTTTTGGCTTGGGTTAGAGTGGAGAGAAGAAGAAGAAGGGCTAAGTCCTAAGTAAAGCAAAAAGATGAGGGAATGAGAATCAAAACCACAATGGAGTCCCTCTCTTGAGATCATATTGATGATCCAAGTAGCTCCCATCCTTTGGAATAAGCAACCATAAAGCATAAGCAATCAAACAAGTCTCATAAGAGATCCTCAATGTATCTTGTATCTTTCACTTTGGATGAACATGGCAAGGGTCCTTCAATTGAGCTCATAGAATCCCTAGCACAAAAGCACACACATCAAAAGTTCCACGAAGTAAAACAAGAATGAACAAGAGTGAGTTTAGAGATTTGGTCCTTCTAACCCATCTTCATCATTAAGATCCATTTACTCCAACTTTGCACAAGGAAAGTCCTAGAATCTAAGTCCAATTCTCCATTTCTTTGCATAGGGAAAGTCCTAGAAACTAAGTCCATTTCTTTGCATTTGGTTCATAATAATCAAAACAAAACACAAGCATAATAATATATACACAATTATGTGCTCAAGTGAGCAAAAGGAAAATGGGATTAACATAAACATGTGCTCAAGTGAGCAAAGAGAAAAGCAAATGGATAATATGTGCAAGAATAGTAAATTGCATAAAAGTAAAGAACAAAAAGTAAATGTTAATTGTCAATAGTTAGTGTTAGTAGTTAGTGTGCCATAAGGCAAATTTAGCGCTATGTTAAGCAATCGTAATTGGACTTATGTAGAAGTCACAATTATCTGAGGCCGGTCAATAATAATGTAGGCAACAACACAAGTTAGAAGTCTTGATTAGTGAACCAAGTTCCAACAACTTGCCATGCCAAAAAGAAAATGGGAATTGATCTTGTATTGGTTTAAGCCTTTTGCATGATTTAGAAAACAACCTATCCTTAGTGCAAAGTCATTCACTTGATCAATTGATCAAGATGAATTAGATTTGAATCAAGGAAGATTAAGTCTCCCTAATCAATGCTAACTTATCAACCTTCAACTCATTGATTAAAAAGAAAGAAGAAGAAGAAGAAGAAGAAGAAGAAGAAGGAGATGGATAAGAGAAATGGAAATGGCAAAATTAAAGTGCATTAAATGAAGTAACATGTACCAATCTTCATATGTTGACCAATGACATTGAAAGTCAAGGACAAACAATCAAAAACAGAAGTGAGATGAAGATTGGGAGTCAAGAAATGAACAAAATATTTTTGGCATTTTTTAATATTTAATATTAAACTTGAATTAAAAATAAAAGAAAGGTCAAACTTCAAAATCACTTCAAATCAATCTTGAAAGGTCCAAGTAATTTATCCAAAGTTCAACAAGGTCAAACAATGTTTGACAAAAAATTTCAGCATTTTTAAAAGTCAGAAACTATTTTTAATCAATTAAAAATGAATAAAAATAACCTAATTGAACTAAAATCTCAAATAAATCTCAAATCAATTTAAAAATTGATGAGAATATTTTTCATAGATCCATCATCATTCAAATAGGTTAGGAAAATATTTTTGTATTTTTTGAATATCAAAAACTATTTAAAATGAATTAAAAATAACCAGAAAAGAGAAAATTCATGAAAAATATCAAATGACAAAATAAAAAATATTAAAAATCAGAAATAGAAACTAGAATTTATTTGGAGACTAATGCAATTGGTCCCATAATTTTTGGATTAAAAATGAAAGAGATATTGATTTTTGAAATAAAATGGAATTAAAGAAAATAATATGGAAATAAAAACATAAAATAGAAATTGGAAAAAGCGTGGACCGTTTGATATGAGCTCATTAATTGAGCTGGCAGATCATGAGGTCATGAAGCGCGCGCCTACCATGAGCCTTGGTCAACTGAAGCGCACCGTGCCATAAAACGAGTCATAACATTGGACGCACGGGATTGAATCTGGAAACATGAATGAACGATCCAGATTAGATCTGGAGTTGGGACGGCCACTGGAGCCACCATCTTCTCCGGTGAGACCTCCAGTTCCGGTGAGAATTGCAGACATGGCAATCTCAACCAAATGGAGCGATCTATATACCAATTGAAAGAGGAAGTCATGTACATCACTCCTATACCATGCACTTCCACTCTAGATCCCTATAAATGGAGAAATCAGAGCTGGAAGTATGATGGTGTTCATCATGAACTTCATGTTTTTGCAAAATTGAAAGCACAAATCGAATGCCTCTATTGAAAGGACTTCAGCAAGACCAAGAAACACAAGAAATAAGCAAGGATCAAAGAGTTTCGAAGAGGAAAAGTTCTGTTATCCACCTTTGAAATGCAGGTCTTAAGAGCACGATTTTTCACAACCAATGCTTGCAATGAGATATAGTGACGAAGAGGAAGCAAGGCTGAGGAATTATAGGTCTGAAAATCAACCAAGGAAGTTGAAATTCAGATCTGAATTTTTTAGAGAAAAGTGAAAATTCCTTTAGTGATGGTTATGGAGAGAATTCTGCAGCATTTCAGGTTGAACCAGGGTCCCTTTTTGAATGGCATAGGGTCTCTGTTTATAGAGAGAGACAAGGAAATGATGAACAAAGTCGTGTGCATGAGATTGGATAATCCTTGCATGGGCTTGCATGATCATGCACAAGGCCCAAAAACAATGCCAATTGCAAGCTGAACTCAGATGCCAAAGGTTTAGACGTGTAGTTTGCTTTGAATTTGTTTGTGCATCAAGATTTCAACATGAATTCCACAATTGAACCTAAACCTTCACTCTTCGAAAATACTATTTAGAAAATCCAAACATAAGCATGTGGGTAATGGTTGGAAAGTTTTTTGTATAAGGAACAAATGTTATGTTGGAAAAAAGTTCATTTGAAGTGTGGAAATTAGTGAATTTTGAGTTTAAAGTGTGATGTGCAAAAAATGTCAATGCAAGGTTTTCAAATTTGGCCAATGTTCAAGCCCTTCTGTTTTGATGATGCAAGCCTTAAATGAAAACACCTCCAACACAAACGTTGTAGATATTTTCAATACAATCAAAATGGACTTAAATTTTGCATCATTTGGATTTTTTATGAAGAAGTTATGGGCACTTGAAGTTGGACTTTTTTGCCTTTTAATGCTTTTGGTCCAAAATGACCTATAATGTCTTGCATTATCACATGTATTTCCTTTGATATTTTGAAACTTTACTCAACATAAAATTTGAATTAGACATCTTAAGCTTTCCAATTCATTTGATCCCACCTCAAAATCATAAAAAATGAATGAGTTATGTCCTTGGGAAGTTGACCCAAAATTAGGGTTTCAGTCAAAATGACCTATAATGTATTGGAATTACAGATGGCCTTCCAAGCTTCAAATCAATTTTTGATGAACATGAAAGTTGTTCATATTGTCCTTAAGAACATGTTTTCTTTTGGAACCATCTCCATTTGACCAACACATAAAAAGTTAGGTCTCAGTGCACTTCAAAATAGTCAGATGAATTGACTGATCAACTTCTCAAGTCCATGACTCATATCTTGAGGAATTGATGATTGAGGACACTCAAATAAGTTCAAATATGCATGAAATGATGAATTAAAGAACTTCCCTTGATTTTATTTGATCATGGGTTGAGGTTGCTTCCTGAGCAAGGCATTGTGGTGCACAGATGAATTAGGGTTTCTTTGGGGCACAAACCTCAAACCCTTTGACTTGCTTTGATCAAAATGATGGATTGAGATACTAGGGAGGCATATTTGATGGATGAGAGATTTGGGAACCATTACCATGCTTGCTATCATCTTCTCCTGACCTTATCATTGTACCAATGACCTCCTAGAAGCTTTGGACCTTGTGATTGCTCAAGCTACAAACAAAAGATGTTAGTGACATATTTTTGTGCTTTTGGTTAGTAAACAAAATAGGAAAAGCAATGATATACAATTTCAAACATGCTTGGTGATCTCAAACCACTCACAAGGAGTCCCACCCAAAGGCAAAGGGAACCAAGATGCTTATGATCCTTGAGGCAATGCCAAATGCAATGTTATGATGCCATGAGGGATCTTAGGGACAAAAATTAGGGTCTTACAGTAAGGTACCACGCGCTTAAGTGATTTTGGTATATCATAAGATATGGGCCACATACACTTAAGTGGGATTTTTAGCGTGCAACCCACACAAGTGGTTCTATAAATAGAACCCTTGTGTAGAAGCATTTGTTTAGATAAAAATTTCGTTTCTCTCTCTCACATAAAGCTTCATTCATAACAGCTAGCACTACGACTGAAGGACTTCGTTCGTGCGGGCTGAGTAGAGGTGTTGTCACCATTCAACGTTTGTGATCGCTCCTTAGATCTGCATCAAAGGTTTCAATCGCCACAAGAGATAACGATTTTATCACTGATCATGCTCATTCGTAAGGATCACAAAAGGAGAAATTTTTTAATTTCCGTTGCGTTTTGGATCGCTATTCTCCTTCAATTCCTATCCAAGAATTAATCGTGTCACATTAGTAACTCTAAAGAGGTCTCCACTGAGTAGATGGGTCTCAAGCCAACTCGCTAATGACTACTCCACACGAGTTGAACATGACTATACCATCCTCCTATCTTAATTGCAGTCAAGTTCGGGTTAGAACATATCTCACCACACAGAGATCACCAAGCACAACAGACATAATATATCACACAACAATATATACAAACAAACATCAAATATATAAATATATATATATATATATATATATATATATATATATATATACACATAAAAAAGTAGGCTAAACCCACTGAGGACTACTCCTCAGCAGAGTCATCACTTAATTTCTGTAGCGGTATATTTGTGACCATCAAGCTATGGATAAACTTGACGTCAATAAAACCAGAGTTGCCACCGCGTTTTTATTGTTTCCAAAGGAAAAGGGAAAATGTACGAGCAAAACCCAAAGATAAGAAGTTTTCAAATCAAAAATAATAAAATGTCAGAGATTAGAGGTAAGGGGGTGGTTGCAGAGGGAAGGTGTTAGCACCCAAAGTGTCATATGTACTCCTAGAGAGCCCTTTTTGTGTGCAAGTGATTTGGTCTAAATGATGTTTGGTAAAATATAGAATCGGGGGATGACAAAAGAAGTCATTGATTATATTTTTGTGTTTGACAAGACCTTCGGTCTTATGCCTACGTACCAACATAAAAATGAGGGATCAAAACCCCGTAGTTCGTGGTGAAAATTTCAAAGAAGTTGGTGAATTGATTTTAGCAAAGGTTTAAATGAAAAGGCACAAAGGGCCAAATATTTAAATGGGGTTGTTAGTTTTTTTGTATTTTTGAAATTAAAGTCAATATGGTTAAGTTTATTTACAAATTTGATTAAGGAAAAGTTTGAAAATCCAATGGCCTAAGGTCAAGGTTTCTAATCATTAAAACATGTCTAAGTTTGAAATCACAAGCAAAGAAAGTTTTTGAAAAGAGGGAGAGGTTTTAAAATTAAAGAAGTGGGAGAATATGATGAGATTATCCTAGATAAAAATTAAAAGTTAAGAGTTGAAAAGATCTGGCCAATGGGATGCAATCCAATAGACAAGAATGTCATATAGAAACTCGTTTTCCTTTGGACTTTAGCAAGCAACAAGCATAAACAATATCCAAGAAAACCACATGAAGACCAAGGCATCAAATAAAGATATCCATAATATCCAAGCAAGCATTCCAATAGCTACCAGTCTTTAATATCTTCCCATGCATCAGATGAATATTGCTTGATCAACTCAGAACAATCATCAGACATAGATAATAATAATGATATAACATTAAACACAGAGACAGAGTTCAAATTATTACAACTCGAGATCATTTTGATGAACTAGCATGGAGGTCATACTTGATCCTTTCCATGACAACCCTACATACTGATACAAAATGGAAAACAGCCCACGAAGTGTTATGGGGAAACATGTCAGCATAAGCCTTCTTCCATAATCCAGAAAGGTCTTTGAGCGACTGATTAGCAAATTCGGCTAGGCGGGCATGTCTATCAGTCCAATACTAAGCATCCTTGATGAGGTTGCGTAGTAAGGAGTGGTTAGGTCCGCTTAGAATATTCTGCACAAATTCCTCTTTCTGGTCCAGGAGAACTTGCAAGTGATGACTCTGGATCTCCCACTAGGTAGACTCCTCTTTCAGTTGGTTCCTTTCTTCCAAATTCTGATGCGCTTGACTGTTCAAAGCTCATATCTTTTAGAACCTTTTGTCAATGTCATTTTGGAGTTGTGAGAGAGTTACTTCCAGCTTCTTGGCACGGGTTTGCTCGTCCTTCAATTCTTTCTGGCATTTCTTTAATTGGTCTTGTAGAGTCTTGATCTGGCCTTGGTAGTCAATCTTCAGTTTGCATGCTCAGTATTGGGCTTAAGCTAATTCCTTTTTCTTGTTTGTAATGGTCTCAAAAGATCCCTTCAAGGCATCTCCCACCTTCCTCCTTTTGTTTTGCTCAATCTGAATGTCGATATCCGCTTTGTTGAACCTTTCTCTCTTCTGACTGAGACTGGCTTTCAGAGTATTCTTTTTTGAGGTGACCTTCATCAGGCTAGAACAGAGTCCAGCGTTCTCCTTCTCCAACTTCTTGATGGTTTCTTTAAGGCGACCCACTTCAGAAACGACGGCGGCAGGTGGTTTGATAGTCTTTATACACATGGAAGGTTCCCATGGGTACTGCAGTTTGATCATTTTGGCCCTTGACTTCATCCAATTAGCATATGATGTTGTTACGGTACACAGTTACTTTCCTAGTTCTTTCTTCCCAACTCGCTGTATCTTTCCCCATGCTCTCGCACTTTCTTCATTAGCTCCAAATTTTCGACCCCTTCGGCTAACAGCAGTTCTTCCAATAGATGGTCTTCGGGTTTCTCCTTGAGCGGATATCCCAACTAACACAATGAGAGAACGGGGTTATAGTTGATCAAACCCCCTTTTGTGCTGACGAGAGGAACATTTGGAAACTCCCCATATCGGAAGATCAACTTTACCCTCAAGTAATTGAGACTATACCAAATGATGTCCTCAGCATCCAATGACATCAATCTTTGTGACCATTTCAAATCACCCACATTATCAACAAACGACCCTTTATTCGATAAGTGGGACATGATCCACTTTTGAAGCAGAGGAATATATCAATTGATAGTCCCCCATTTCTTCATGTTCCTCCAATGGAAAGAGAAGAAAACATCAGTTAGTAAGGTGGGAACTGGGTTCTGGGAGATGAATATGATGATGGCGGTCTTGTCAACGAAGCCTTCAACACTCAGGAATAGTACCAAACCATAAATGAGTAGTCCGAAGCTGGCATAAAAGGCGTCCCAACTTCCTCTATTGGCAAACACAATGGCGTTTTCGAATAAGAACTTAGAAGGAAGGCCATGCATGTTACCCTTGATTCGGAGAGTGGACTCGATTAAATCCTTCTTCATGCACAAGGCTTGAGCTATATCTGTGGAATCCGGGAAATTATCCTCAATCATGTATGGAGCTTGGTCTTTAACCGGTAACTGTAGCAGATGGTCAAACTCATCTAGTGTGGGGGCTAGAAGAAAGTCCTGGAACGTGAAGCAGTGTAGTGTGGGGTCATAGAACTGCGCAAATGTGAACATCATCCTTGGGTCTTCCTTAGTAGATAAAACTCCCAACAGGTTGTCATAGGCTTGCTTGAAGGCTACTCGATATTATTCAACTAGGAATTCGTTGAGCTTTCTCAATTCATCGACCTTAGAGTCTCTTAATTTGTATTGATATGTTTTTCTTCGGTTTGTCTTTTCCATGACTGCGCTGATAATAGCAACTGACATAGTAGGCCCCTGAAAAATGAAAATGTAATAAGAAATGGTTAATGTAATGATACAATGATGTTATACGACGCGATGATGGCACGGTATCACATAATCAGAATTCTGGCATGCTCTGGATAAACTGTATAATTTGTTTGTTGCAAGTTCAAAGGTTCGACGTATACACAAGAACACGGGTATGAAGGGTCTTGGTTTTCTCCAAGAAAACCCCATATTCCCCTCACAGGTATGTATTATCCTTAAAGGGTGGCCCTAAAAGGTCCCTAGAGTCAACGACCCAATTTGAGATACCATTGCCTTGGACGAATGACTCGTAGGACAATGATGCTCCCAAAAGGATCTATTCTAGGTGTGACGTCTCGTGTCAACCATAATAGTGTAATAACTCCATGGAGGTCAAACACGGCTTTAGTCACGTTACTATCATGTGTGTGTACTCAAGCTCGGGTATAGAGCTTCTCTCTCATGTGTCATCAACCCAACCCAAACAACCACATATACAGATATCCAGGATGCAAGAATATAATAATAAAGTAACTAGCGAATAATGTAAAGTAAGGCATAAATATTAGCACCTAAAAACTAGCGAGAAAACAACCTAGACTAGGCTTGACTCCTTCTAGCGACTAGGAAGTACTCCAAGTAGTGAAGTATCCCCAGCAGAGTCGTCAGCTGAAGCTAGCGGATATATACCCGAACGTATCGCACGCTCGAACATACAATAGAGTCGCCATCGAACTTTATTTATTCCCGAAGGAAAGGGAAAACATCGATAAAACTCGGGGGAAAGAGATATATTGGGTAAGGACGTCGGTTTTGTAAGGGGAAGGTATTAGCACCTCAAACGTCCATGGTACTCCATGGGAACCATTTTGATTGTTCTCGCTCGAATAGGTGTTATATCGAAAGATTACTCGCAAAAGAATGGGAGAAAAGGAAAAGAAATAGATAAAGTGCTCGGTGAGGATTAGGGCCCTCATGCCTACGTATCCTCATAGTGAAATGAGGAATTCAGAGCTTCGTAGTTCAAAGAACTAGTGGTGGGAGATGAAAAGAATTGTGATGAAGGTATGGTCTGAACCAAAGAATTGTATGATTTGAACTCCAACAAGGGGTGAAATATGAACCCAAGAGTAAACTGGTACGAACCAACAAGTGAGGGCCTACAACACTGCATTGGAACAACCGAAAAAAGAATGAATTAAGTGTTTAGTTTCACATCACAAACAGCTCTTGGTTCACAAAGAGGTACAAGATGGAGCTAAAAGGTATATTATATTTGGCTCAAAGATAACTGATATATCACATGGAGTGAAGCAAGGGAGAATAATGAATGTATCATGGAGATAAATGGAATGGAGTGACCAGGGTCACATGATTGAATATTTGGGGATAAGTGACTGAATAAGTGTTGTTTGAAACTGAAAGGTGAAAGTGTATCGGAATCCATAAGGGAAATGGGATTTGTACCATAGAGATGTTTGGGTAACGAGTTAAACAACTCTAGATAGAAATGAGGGTTGTCACTATGTCGTCCTAAAAGGGTATATATGGAATTCCAAAGAAAGTGGTATTTCTGATCTCAAAGGAATAATATGTCACTGGGTGAACGATTTATGATCGAAGGTAGATAACGGATTGTGAAAGATATGGATGGTGCCCTAAGGCGGAAGAAGGAATAATTAGAAGTATGCTCTCCAAGGATTCGCATCCTCGTGCCTATGTATTCTCATCGTGCAATGAGAAAGTCAGAGCAATCGTAGTTCGGAACCACGAGAATAGAGAGAGACTTACAGTGAAGTATAACTTGTACCAACAGAATGGTGTCAAGGGAACCCACAAATGGATGGAACTTGGAATCAAAGAGTAAACAAGCCTCTCAACCAAAGGAATGAATTGAATGTCTGGGCACGATCCAAACAACTCTCAATTCACAAGATGAACTGGTGCTACAACGTCTTCAAGGGGTAAAAGCGGGACCCAATAGAAAGTATTGTTATGTACAAGGAACAGTGTATCACTGGATGGGGAACAAATAGTTCGAGATCGAATAAGAATAGTATCTTGAATCCAAGATAGGGATAGACTCTGAATTGAAGAGCAAAGTGGCGTCTTAGCCGAAAAAAGAATGAATTAAATGTTTGGGTACGTACCAAACAACTCTCAATTGATGAGGTGGATTGTCACTAAATCATCCTAAAAAGATAGACAAGGAGTCCAAGGAGAAGTATGATTGATCTCAAAAATATGGTATTGATTGAGTGAATGGAGAATAATTTATTGATAAATAGGGTAGATTAATAAATAAGGTAGCTCGCGAAGAATCTGGATTCTTCTGCCTACATATCCTTATAGTGCAATAAGGAAATCAGAGCTTTCATAGTTTAGCCCACTAGGGCTGAAAGCAAGAATGATTGAAAGAAAAAGAATGTGATTGATTTAATTGAAATGATTAGAAATGGAGAGTTAAATTGATAAGAGACTTGATAGTCGATTGATAAGAATCACACTAAAGTCTATGAATAAGGGCGAACGCTTTGCATATTTGAGGCCTACGCCCCATACGCAAAGTCGCTCAAGGCGAGGATAGGAGAGACTCCGTCTCGCCATTCCCTATAATTTAAGACTCGTTGCACATGATTCTTCTCTTAACTGACAAGTTGTTAGTGAAGAATCTTCATTGTTGATCTTTGTGTTGATGTTGATCTTGTATGAAAAAAGACTTGGTAGTTTAATCGATTCGTGTTGTACTAAAGTCTATGAATAAGGGCGAACGCTTTGAATATTTGGGGCCTATGCCCCATACACAAAGTCTTTCTAGACGAGGATAGAAGAGACTTCGTCTGGTTATTCCCTATTACTTAAGGCTCATTTCGTACAATTTGAATCGTATTTACCAAGTGTTGACCTTTAAGTTATCTTGTATAATATGTTGCTTCGTGTGACTGAGGATGCCTTGATTGAAGATCTTGACTTGAGGTTTCGAGCTCCATAGCTTAGAATAAAAGTCTTATTAAGTGATCAAGGGTCTTTTGGTCACTCAATTTATACTGTGGGATTATATAAGTTCAAAGGATTTAATCGATCAAAATTGCTTTTGATCAATTTAAATCGAGGGTTTGTAATGATTTAAGGAACTAGGTTAATCCTAATCTAATGGTGAGAAATTAAGTCACACTAACCTATGGATACATGTTATAGTTGATTGAAAACTCTATGTTAAAATCCTAGGGGAGCATGTTAATGTTGATCAAAGTCTTGATCAAAAAATCTATGTTAATTCTATTCCTAAGGGAGCATGTGACGTGGATAAAATACCCAAAATCAATTCTAAAGGGTAAAATGGTCTTTTTACAAAAAATGTTCAATTATGAGTACAAATAAAATCTCTAATTAACATCTAATTAGAAAACTACAAAATGGATTAATTCCTAAAAATTCTAAAATTACCTATGTTTAGAAATTGCATCATTGTTTTAAATCTAATCAAAATCCAATTATTCCCTAATTGCTTATTAAAACTACATTAATCTAAAAAATTCTAATTAAATTTCAAACCTAATCTAAATGGTCATAATTAATCCCTAATTAGAAAACAAATAACAAGATAAAATGAACATAAAAATGCAAAAAATGCAATTAAAAGATGGAATGGGCCAAGGGGTGCAAAACACAGGTTTGGTGGTGTGGATTTGAATTCATACGCATGGGCCTTGGCTGAAAAGCCCAATGGAATTGGTTTCGGGATAGGGTGCATGATTGAATTTGGTGGTGTGAGGCCCTGAATGCAAATGGTCACAATCTTGAATCCGCCCAACAGAGGGCATTAACCTGGCCTTGGTCAACACCTTTGAATGTGACCAAATGCGCGCCATGCTCATATGGCTGCCCTGACTTCATTGGAAACAGACTCCACCATGGGCCACCGCGTCGACCGTTGCACCTGGCGGAGGTGGCCACCAATACCTGAATTGAAGCCACCAAAATACTCCCCCAATCACGCTCTTCCCTAATCCATTATCAATTCTGGGCAAGGATTCCCCTAAGATCCTAATCGAAGTTATACGTATCATGAACCTTAGCCGTCTAATCCCAAATTACACCCTAGAAACGTTAATTCAAAGCCCATGGGATTGAGGCTTTGGTTCCTCTCCTAAAACCCTACCGTCTACGCACAAGAATTGGAAGAGATCAAGGGAACAAATAACTCACCGTGACCGGAGATTTTTCCAGGGTCAGGTAAATGCTTCTATATCCTTTCCTCTGGTTTTTTTGTCACTTCTTCTTCTTCTTTAGGTCCTTATTCTTCTTCTTATTCTGGATTGAGAGTGCGAGATCTTGAGGAGGTTTAAGCACAAACATATTTGAAGCTCTAATGGTGAGCTTCAACAGCTTCTAGAGAGTGTGTGTGGTGAGGGTGAGAGAGAGGTTCCATTGCTTTCAACAGTTTTCAGAATGGTAATTGCCAAGACCTTGAAATGACGGAGGTGATGTTAATTTATAGGAGTTATCTTTGGATTAGTGTAGGTTTGGAGTTATTTGTGATTAGGTTTGGAACTAGCTTAGGAAACAGTTAGAATGAACTAAGTGAGTTTGCAGTTAACTCACTGAGTTGGGAAGTTAGTTGATTGGTTAGGATGGGTGAATGTTAATTAATTCTGAATTATTTTTCTTTGACTGGTTATAGCAGGTTATAACTTAAGTAGGATTGGCCTTGCAAATTGATTCCTAATTTGTTGAACAGGTTTCTTTCTATTGCCAATTGTTAGTGATTTATGAGCAATGTTAAGTTATGTTTACCAATGCCTTACAAGCTCAAACATGTGTATCTGATTTCCCTTTGTCTTTCATATAACCCCACTGGTTTCACTGTAAAGTTGGCTCATGTTGTCCATTGTAGGTTTTGGGAATGAGTGGAGAAAAGCATAACAAGAAATTCATTGAACCAAGGTAGTTAACCTCCCAATGGTACAGCTTGGTCATGGCTTGTGAAGAGCTTGCTTGATCTTATTCCCCTGTTTCAGTTCCTGGTCCAATTTGGTTAAACATCCTGGCTGATATTTGGTGAATGCTTGGAATAGGTAATATGAACTGAAGTGAATCAGGTTCTTTTAGCCATTGATGGTGAGTTGTTTTTACTGGTTGTACAGTAGTCACATTTATTGATAGATGCTTGGGATGTTTATGCAGACTGTTGTGTTGATGCACTCCCAATGAGATGCTTATTGCTAGCTGAAACATCAGGGTGTGCTAGGGCCTTTTGTTAGGTTGGATATGTTGTTATCATGTATTGCTAGGAAGTCGGTACATGTTGGCATTGTGTTGGTTAGTATGTGACTGGACTGTGTTGAAACAATGCTTGTAATATTACAGGTTGTTATGGTTTGCTTGACATTTATGTTTTCCCCTGTATGAACCATACTAGACTATTGTAGATTGCTGAACAAGGTGGTGGTTTTGTCTTGTACTAACATGTGCATTACAGGATGGTTCATGTAGCATTCTAAATAGGTCTTGTATCATCCTGCCTTGGATGGTCATGATGAGCAGGATGAATGGTCCTTCATTGTTGCAGATGTATTGTTTTGGTGGTTTGTTGTTTATCACCAAAACTTTTGCAGGATGTTGTGTTTCTGCAGATGAAGATAAGCTTTGGTTTCCATAAGGCTCACCCGAAGTTTGCCTTATGATTTGGTGTGTTGCAGCAGGACTTTTAGCTTGGTTCAAAGGGATATTATTTCCCTGGTCATCTGGTGCAGGTTAACCCTTTAGCAAGCCCTTGAATATTGTTAGCTTAATCAAATGGATTTTGACACAACAACATGTTGATTTATGATGCACTATTAGTATTTGAAGAGCCTAGTGCTATCATATACCCAGTTATGCAGAACTAAATGTAATGGCTTTAATGGCTTCTAAAAATGGCTTAGATCTCTGTTGGAATGTGTATGTAGGTGTTATGCCAATGTGTCTTCCATGAGGAGTTTGTTGCAGGTTGAATGACATGCTTGATGGTTTGGCTGACATTGATGTGAGCAGGGTAAAATAGGTCTTAAATTGGCTTTGTAGTATGTTGCTGCAAAGGCTAGGTTTAGGAGTAGATTATTCATGTCATGGTATACTCAAAGCCAAGGTAATTGTGCACAGTTCTTGCCAAGTTAGCTAGGATTTGTTTGGCTATGTCTGGATGACTTATGGATTGAATTGTGTAGGGTGTAAGCTCCTATTTTGCAGCATAATTTATGGCTTCATTGCAACTTGGTTTCACTGACTTGGAAAATTCAAATGGCATGGCCATGCTTTTCACCTATGATATACCATAACTTCATGGTTCGTTAAGCCTTCATTCATGGGCATTGCTAGATTTTTGCATTATGTTACTTTACTTTCATGGTCTGACTTTGTTTTATGTTCATGTAGGCCTTGTGTACATGGAATGAACAAGGGGTATGATGCCAAATATCAATATGGACTTGGAAAGGAACCATGTACAAGAAGCCAACCAAATATCAACATAGATTTGGAAGATGGGGTTTAGGATGGAAAAGAATTTAGGTTGACTTTGGTCAAAGTTGACCAAAGTCAACATTTGGTCAAAAAAAAATTGTATTTTTCTCATGTAATGGATATTTTATGGATGAGATTGAATAGCATTGGCCAATTGAATGAAAATGAATTGATTTAGTATATGAACATGTTACTTGAAATGATTTGAATTTAGACTTGAATGATCATGACTTGCAATTAGGTATGAATGGACTTGACTTGTATGAAATGAACTAGTTTGAAACGGATTGAAATGACTTGTATAAACTCAAACCAAAATCCATAAATGACACATGAAAGAAAGACATAAAGACCTCAGCAAGACCAAAAGGTACGATGAACTAGGGCCTAAACGAAAGCTATGGACCAAGCAATGATGGCATGCCAATGATCAGATGAATGACTGGAAGTAGATGAAGGTTGTGAGACCAAGAACTTTGGGCTAAGACTAATGGGCTTAAGATGAATGGAGTTATAACCAAGGAAACAACATGAATGAACCATGAACAAGAGGTTGAGCGAAGCACATAATAGGTGAATAACCACATGAAACTAGGGTTAGGAGGTCATCTAATGAGTAAGAGACAACATCAGGGTTTTGATGCCCTGATGAATGCCATAATTAGGTCTTCTTGCGTCAAAGATCAAGAAATTAGGGTTTCCAATGTCACCAGATAAAAAGTCAAGCCACAACGCACATTATTACCAATATCCTCCTTGGTTAGGGTTTATCTAGCCAAGACAAGGCCCAAAGAGTATCCCTAAGATTCCATAACCCTATCATCAAGAATTAGGCTTTGTATGACCTGAGGAGTGTGAAGCTATAGCGATCCCCTAGTAGAATGAATGATGCTTATGCATGTATGCAACTGATCCCCAAGTCAAGTGGTTGGGAGGAAATATGAAAAAAAAGGAGGAAATTTTTTGGGTACAACACTAGGGATGGGGAGCATTTTAAAACTACTCTTCTGGATAAGTATTTTCCTAGCTCTTTGAGGACTCATAAAGAGTTTGAGTTTCAGCAGCTTAGACAGGGTATTACGTCAGTATCTATGTATGCTGAAAAGTTTTAAGATATGGCTGCTTATTCTAGACAAGCCGTGTATGCACCAGATGAGAAGGGAAGATCGATCAGTTCCTTTTCGGTTTAAGAGATGAAATTTCTCATAGTGTTTCTTAGAGAGAATTCACTACTTATGTTGAATTGCTATGGCAATGCTATGTGGTTGAGAACAGTTTGAAGAAAGTTTAGGAAGAAAGAGATTAGTATAGGATTGGACATAAGGACCAGGGAAGGCCAGGTAACCAGTTTAGGCCTAGACCTCAATCTTTCAAAGAAAAACAAGTGCAACATGTAGGACCTAACCATCCTCCGCAATGTAAAGTATGTAAGAAGTCTCATTTTAGAAGATGTGATGGAAGTGTGATTAGGTGTTTTACTTGTCAGAGGGAGGGACACATGGCTAGGGATTATCCTCAAAATAAGAATCAGATGCAAGGAAGGAACACCTGTTGAGTTTACACTTTGGATGCAAGGAAGGCTAAGAGCAACAGTGCTTTGATTGTGGGTACGTGTCTCATCAATGATCATACCTGTTCTGTATTGTTTGATTGTGGGGCAACGCACTCTTTTGTATCAATTCAGTGTATGCAGCATCTTGGCTTGCAAGCAATTCCTTTGTCTCCTTCTATGGTGGTTACTACCGCCATGGATAATATGGTTGAGACACCATTGATTTGTGAAAATTGTTCGCTTTCGGTGAATGGTAGAATTTTTCAGATTGGTCTTATTTGTTTATCACTTAAGAAGGTTGATATGGTCTTGGAGATGGATTGGCTTTCCGCCAATTCTGTGTTTATTAGATGTGAAAGGAAGTTAATCATCATTCCATCTAGTGAAGCTACTCCCAATGATGTATTAACTACTATCTTGGAAGGTACGGTTGGCATGGTTAATTTCTTATTTGATAAGGAAAAGTCAATTCTCATGGTTCTTGTAGCGGGGTATTCGTTACCATTAAACATATTAACTAAATCCAAGGTAAACCATACAAGTCGAGTCGCCACCGTACTTCTATTTATCCAAAGGAATGGTTAGAAAGCGAATAAAAACCTAATAGTTTTATCGAATCAAAAACTAGTAAAAATGTCAGAGATCGAGGTAAGGGGGTTGTTTATGCAATGGAAAGGTTTTAAGCACCCAAAACATCCTAGGTACTCCTAGGGAGCCCTTTTCACACTTGTTGTAAGGTTGGTATTTTGTGAAAATTTTGTTTGTGCAAACATGATTGAAGAGATGAGAAAAGAATATACAAGTTATTTATAATTTGTGTTTGAATGGATAAACCAATTGCCTACGTACCACCTTAAAAAAGATTAGGATCAAAACCTCGTAGTTCGGGGTAAAAATCTCAAAACAAGTTGGTGAATTGATTGGTCCAAAAGCCTTAAGGTCTTTTGTTGTCCAAGGGAGAAAACTCAACCTAAAACCACAAATCCACCATGTGAGGATAGCTTCAATATGCTAGTGAGGGGTTAACCTTATAATAAGCATGGAAGACTCATTGTCCATCACTAAGGATATAGGTGAGTATTACATCTACCTCAAGGATAAATCAAACCTAATTGCTAAAGGTTATGAAAAGTTTTTAATAAGAAGTGGCCATTGAAACCACAAAAAGTATTTGAATGAGTTATATTTACCAGTGAAAAGTATTTACAAAATATGGTCAAAGTTGACTTAAAGATTCAATTCAAAATAAGTGTTATGAAAAGAAAGTTTGAAAATCAAAAGCATAATGCTTAGGTTTCTAATGTTTGAAAACAAGTGTTAAATGTTTGCACAAAAGTTTTGGCTTGGGTTAGAGTGGGGGGAAGAAGAAGAATGGCTAAAGTCCTAATCATACAAGAGATGAAGGATAAGAAACAAGACCACAAATGGAGTTCCCTTCTTGAGATCATATTGATGATCCAAGTAGCTCCCATCCTTTGGAATAAGCAAGCAAATAAGTAAAAGCTCGAGCAATCAAATTAATCAAGCAAGCTCTTCGAAGATCCCCAATGGCTCTTGTATCTTTCTCTTTGAAGCACATGATAATGGTTCTTCAATTTGGCTCAAATAGGATTCCCTAGCACAAAAGCACACACATCAAAAAGTTCCATGAAGTAAATCAAGAATGGACAAGAGTGAGTTTAGAGGTTCAATCCTTCTAATCCATCTTCAACATTAAGGTCTTTTTACTCCATTTTGCATAGGAAATGTCCTAGAATCTAAGTCCATTTGTCCATTTTTGCATTTGGTCCACAACAATCAAAACAAAACACAAGCACAATAATATATACACAATTATATGCTCAAGTGAGCAAAAGGCAAATTGCATTAACATAAACATGTGCTCAAATGAGCAAAGGGCAAAAGCAAATGAATAATATGTACAAGAATAGTAAATTACATAAATGTAAAGTGCAAGAATTAAATGTTAATAGTTAATGGTTAGTGTTAGAGTTAGTGTGCCATAAGGAAATTTAGCGCTATGTTAAGCAATCGTAATTGGACTTATGTAGAAGTCACAACTATCTGAGGTCGGTCAATAATAATGTAGGCAATAACACAAGTTAGAGATTTTGATTAGTGAATCAAACTCCTACAACTTGCCATGCCAAAAAGAAGATAAGAAATGATCTTGTATTGATTTAGGTTCTTTGCTTGATTAGGAAGCAACCTATCCTTAATGCAAAGCCATTCACTTGATCTATGATCAAGTTGAATTAGATTTGAATCAAGGAAGGTTAAACCTCCCATGTATCAAGGCTAACCACCAATCTTTAACTCATTGATCAAAAAAAGAAAAAAGAAGAAGAAGAAGAAGATGAATATTAAAGTACATTAATGGAAATGAAATGAAATAATCAACAAGCGTTGACCAAAGAGATGTGAAATCAAGGTCAAACAATAGTAAACAGAAGCAAAATGAAGATTAGGAGTCAAAAAACCAATAAAATATTTTTGGTATTTTTCAAAGTTAAAATAAAACTTGAATTAAAATAATAAAGAAAGGTCAAACTTCAAACTCACTTTAAATCAATTTTGAAAAGTCCAAGTGAATTATCCCAAGTTCAACAAGGTCAAACAAAGTTTGACAAAAAATTTCAGCATTTTTAGAAGTCAGAAACTATTTTTAATCAATTAAAATGCATAAAAAATAACTTAATTGAATTAAAATCTCAAATAAATCTCAAATCAATTAATAAATTGATGAGAATATTTTTCATAGATCTATCATCATTCAAAGAGGTTGGAAAAATATTTTTGTATTTTTTGAATATCAAAAACTATTTTAAATGAATTAAAAATAACCAGAAAAGAGAAAATTCCTAAAAAATATCAAATGATAAAATAAAAAATATTAAAAATCATTTTTAGAAACTAGAAATTAAAAAAAGAAAAATGCAATTGGTCTCACATTTTTTGGACCAATAATGAAGGAGATATGAATTTTTAAAATGAAATGGAATTAAAAGAAATAAAAGAAAATAAAATCAGAATTTAAAAATGATGAAAAAACGTGGAGCATCTGATGCCCTTTCATTAATTGACGTGGATTATCACGTGGCCAGGAAGCGCGCGTTCACCATATACTCTAGTCAACTGAATCACATAGTGCCATTAAATAGGTCATAACATTGAATGGCCTGGATTGAATCTGGAAAAGGAGATGGATGGTTCAGATTCAATCTGGAGATTGGACGGTGACCAACGCCACCGTCTTCTCTGGCCAGCTTCCGGCGAGGCTCAAAATTTACAGAGAAACAAATGTGCACCAAATGCCACGATCTAGGTATCAATCGAAAGTTGGGGTGATGTACATCACCCCTGTACCAACCAAATCCACTCTAGGTTTCTACATTGAGAGAAATCAGAGATGGAATTTCTATGGTGTTCAACTGAACTTGCTAGAATTTGAAAATTCAAGGCTCAAATCAACTGCCTCTATGGAGAGGACTTCAGATCACACAACAACAGCAAGAAACAAGCAAAATATGAGTTGATTCGAAGAAAATAAAAACTGAAGTAAACCTCTGATTTGCAGAGTTTGAGAGCATAATTCCTTGGAGTTAATGCTTGCAGTTTGTTCTAGGGAATGAGGTAGCAAGGCTTAGGAACTTTTAGATCTAAGAAGCAATCAATGGAATTGAATTTTAGATCTGAAAATTGAGAGAAAAAATAGTGAGTTCCTTTTGAGTGTGGTTGAGGGATCAGTCGTGCAGCATTTAGGGCGCCTTTTGCTTGCTGAAATGAGAGGCATGAGCATTGTATTTATAGCAAAAGCATGGCTGAAATGCATGATCAAAATGCTTGCATGAATGGAAAGGGCCTCCATGCATGGGCCTGTACATGCGCATGGAGGGCCCAATTCCAGTTGGATTTGGCAGGTGAACAATAATAGATGCAATTTGGACGTGCAAATGGTACAGGCTTAGCTCATGCAATGCAAATTTAGTGAGTTTCCAAAATTGTACCAAAATGTTCATGCTTTCGAAAATGCCATGTCCATAATTGAAACACAATCTTATGAGTAATGGTTGGAAAGCTTTTTGCATGAGGATCATTTGTTATGTTGATCAAAACTTCATTTGACAATTGGAAATTGATGAAAAATGGTCATGAAGTGTAGGGTGCAAAACATGTACATGTGAGATTTTCAAAAATAGCCAAACTTTAAGCACCTCTGTTTCAATGATGCAAGCTCCAAATGACAAAATCTTCAACGTAAAAGTTGTATATCTTTTAAATACAATCAATTTGGACTTAAACTTTGCATCATTTGGATTTTTGATGAAGAAGTTATGGGCACTTGAAGTTGGACTTTTTCACATTTCAATGCCTTTGGTCCAAAGTGACCTATAATGTTTTGCATTATCACATGTATTTCTTTTAGGATTTTGAAATTTTTCTCAACATAACATTTGAATTAAACATCTTAAGCTTTCCAATTAATTTTATCCCACCTCAAAATCATGAAACATGAATGAGTTATGTCCTTGGGAAGTTGACCCAAAATTAGGGTTTCAGTCAAAATGACCTATAATGTTTTGAAATGGATGATGACCTTACAAGCTTCAAATCAATTTTTGATGAACATTAAAGTTGTTCATATGGTTCTTAAGAACATTGTTTCTCTTGGGGTCATCTCCATTTAACAAACACATCAAAAGTTAGGTCTCAGTGTATTTCGAAATAGTCAGATGAATTGACTGATCAACTTCTCAAGTCCATGCCTCATATCTTGATGAATTGATGATTGAGGACACTCAAATAAGTTCACATATGCATGAAATTATGAATTAAAAACTTCCCTTGATTGCATTTGATCATGGGTTGAGGTTGCTTCATGAGCAAGGCACAATTGGTACACAGATGAATTAGGGTTTCCTTGGGAAACAAACCTCAAACCTTTTGGTTTGCTTTGATCAAAATGATTAATTGAGATACTTGGGAGGAATATTTGAAGGATGAGAGCTTTGGGAACCATTTCCATGCTTGCTTTGATCTTCCCTTGACCATATCAATGCACATAGGATCTCCTAGAAGCTTTGAACCTTGTGACTGCTCAAGCTACAAACAAAAGATGTTAGTGACATATTTTTGTGTTTTTGGTTAGTGAATAAAAATGAGAAAATCAATAATATACAATTCAATCATGCTTGGTGATCTCAAACCAACTCTCAAGAGATCCCACCCAAAGATAAGAGCCAAGATGCTTATGATCCTTGAGGCAATGCAAATGCAATGTTAAGATGCCATGAGGGATCTTAGGGTCAAAATTGGGGTCTTACAGTTCTCACCAAGGAACCTAGCAACAATCTGAAAGTTACACAAGTTCCCATCATTTGTGAAATTCCAGAAGTTTTCCCTGCGGATGTCGCTTCTTTTCCTCCTGAAAGGGAAGTGGAATTATCTATTGATCTGATACCTGGGACGACTCTGATCTTCGTTTCTCTGTATCGTATAGCGCCACTCGAGTTGAGAGAGTTGAAGGATCAATTGGAAGAGTTGTTAACCAAGCATTTCATCTGACCTAGTGTCTCACCATGGGGAGCTCCAGTGTTACTAGTGAAGAAGAAGGACGATAGTATGCGGTTGTGTATTGATTATCTCCAGTTGAATAAAGTCACCATTAAGAATAAGTACCCCCTACCAAGGATAGACGATTTTCTAGTTCAGTTGAAAGGAGCTTGTGTGTTCTTGAAGATTGATTTACGATCGGGCTCTCATCAAATCAGAGTTAAGAATTCAGATGTACCAATGACCGCATTCAGAACTCGATTTTGGCCATATGGTGAAAGATACCCTAAGTGGGTTAGAGTCTCATACAAGCGACGGTCGCTTGGATTGAGCTTGAGACTCATAGAAGACCCGATATCCATCGCGAAAGTATAATCATACGAGCATGCATGAACTGAGCTTGCCCTAGACGTAGGTTCACTCAGGGATTGATGATTCGTGAATCTGAATAGTGGCTTATTTGAGTTATAAGAACTCAGGAGCATGTTGTCATACATTGTGATACTTTTCCCCATCACTTAAGTCTCCCTTCCCTTGTTGTCTTAAGTTGGATATTGATTAGAAAACCCTGTAGAGCCGAGTGGACCCATAAGATAGGGAACCCACTGGGATTATCATCTCACCCCATATCGTTGATTATTTTCAGGTAGTTCTGATCAGGCGAAGGGTAAGGATAAGGTAGCGTTATGTCCTTGCTTATTTGAGGTTTTGGATGGCTTTTCTGCTGTGTAGATATTTTTAAGATTATCCTACAATAATCTATTTCTTAGCTTTATTTTGGGCACCTTTGTGTATATTTAGTGTCATGTAGTGTTTTCTTTTGGGCATGTATATGTACATTGTTGCCACTAGGCGCTTATGTATTTCAATACCAGTATTACACTATGTATAATATGTATTCTAGACATATATTTTATGTGGGCGTTACATTCATCTCTTTCTTTTCCCTTTGATCAATTGGATGACTTATGTCCATCTTATTCATGATGTGTGGATTGGTGCTTGATGAACTTTCACCATTTCAAATCTACCTCCTAATTGATCATGAATCATTTAAGGTACTTTGGGTTGATGCGTAAGTTTGTCCTAAGTGACGTGAAGTATGGATTGAAGTAATGTACCATCCTTCTAGCCTTTGTGCTTGATCCTTTCTTTTCTTTCTTTTTTTTATGCATGGCTTTAGGAGAATAATTTACATATCATTTCTCTAGCATGTATTAATATTAACATTATTATTGATCGGTCTTAGATAGTTGTGACTTATACATAATTCCAATTATGATTGCTTAACATAGCGCTAAATTGTCCCGAAAGTAAGTCATTTTCATAAGTAAGATTGTAGTCTCTTATTCCTCATGGTATTGTGTGAAAATATTGCTCCCTTTTAATTTGTGAGAGCTAATGGCATACTTGTTGATTTTATTCAAGTTGGAGCCCTTCTCATGATGATGTATAGGTTCGTCTTTTCATGCTTGGGGGTGAATAGTTGACTGTTCTCCAAAATAATGACCAAAACCATCTTTTATTTTTGATCACTAACATAATTCACTAACCTCCTATTACATTAGCTCTATTTTAATGTCATTTATATTATTCCTTTATTTCTTGTTACTTACTTTATGTTTTTATTTTAGCATCTCATATCATATTGTTGTATGGCTTATTATTTGTTCTTTGTCCATTGGGACTTTCATTTCCTTGTAAAATACATTAATAAAGAAGAAAAAAAACCTAAAAGTTTTGTTTTGCTTTATTCATGGACTAGAGGTTACTATCCTTAGCAATGCTATGGATTTATAGACTTAGAGCTAGGACTTTGACCTTTGCTTTGGGAGATTGTGATTTAAGACCTTGGGATTCATCTGATACCTTTGACTTTGGATTTCTCTATGAAGACTTGACTTGGTTATTTTTATTTCATTTGATACATGAATTATTATTTGCTCATTTGGCTTACTTGAGGCTTAATTTAAAGGAGGGAATTCTTGCTTGACTTATTTCATAAAGCTTGCTATCTATTGATCAAAGGATAGTCTCTTCTTCTCCTCATCCTTCTTTAATTTTCAAAATCTTCTCCCCTTTTTCAAAACCTTGTTTTCAAACTTGAATAATTTTCTCAATAAACCTTGAATTTTGTCAAGTGATTTTTAAAATCTTTTCTTAATAAATGCTAATCCATCTTAAGAATATTCAGACCAATTTCAAAAACCTAAAAAATACATAACTCATTCAAACTATTTTGTGCCCTTTGTGCACTTTTTCTTTTAAAACTTTTTCTCTAAGTTTAGACATGAGTCATTTCAATAGTTGAGATATAATTATCCTATCTCCATAGTATTGATGATAATTATTTTCCATCTAAGAGAGCTAGTGACATACTTGTTGATCTTTATCCAAGTTGGAGCCCTTCTCATGATGATGTAAAGTTATCATACTTGTGGGCGACTAGTTGGATATTCTCCTTAAAATGACAAAATGTATTTTCATTAAAAATAAATCAAAATAAACATCTTTGATATTTTTACCACGAACTACGAGATTTTGATCCTCCATTGCACATTGTTGGTACGTAGGCATGAGACTCAGAAAGTCTTGGCAAATACAAAAATTATAAAAACATTTCTTTTCTCATATCTCCAATCTTTTCCAAACAACACCTTTTTCAAAACAAAATTTACACATCTTCAAATAGGTTTCCATGGAGTACCATGGATTTTTAGGATGCTAATATATTCCATTTGCATAATTAACCCTCGGACCATTATCTCTTCTTATTAGTTTTATTTTAAAACTTCTTTGGATTCTGTTCGTACTTTTTCCCTTTTCCATTGGAAATAATAAAAGTGCGATGGAGACTCTTGCTTTATGAGTTAAGTTAATCAATAGCTTAATCTCAAAAAATTTACCGCTACAGAAAAGTGGCGAATTTGCTAGGGAGTAGTCCTTAATGGGTTTAGCCTATCTTTGTTTATGTGTATATATTATGTTTGTTGTTGTTTACTATTGATTATTCTGTCTGGTGCTTGGTAATCTCTGTCTGGTGAGATAAGTCTTATACCCGGACTTGAGAGCTCTTATGATAGGAGGGTGATATAGTTTTGTTTTCCTTACGTGGAGTTAATCCTTAATAAGCTGACTTGAGATCCCGTGCTCAGTGGAGGCCCCTTTGGGATTACTGATGTCACACGAGCAGTCGGAGTTGGCATTAATTTTTCCAACTTGGGAGCCCGAGAAGCTGAGGACCTTATAACCATTAACCCATCTTGGCCTTTTATGATGTAGTATGGTGGTTATTCAGGTATAGACTTGAATTAATTGTTACGCGATACTAGACTCTAACGAGTTTCTCTTGAGAATATTATTCGTTGACGAGTAGTCGTTTAAGCCGGTAATATCCAAAATATGGAATTATGACTCTATGAACTCTTTAGAACCTTATCCTACAGGTGATTATACCCTTAGTACATACATTGTGGGTTGGATCTTACCCTTTGTTCCATGTTTGTGACTCTGAACCTTTTGGACCTTGTTTGTGTGCCTTGTATGATCATGTTTGTGATTGTTGCATCATGCATTCATTGCATTCATGAGCATCTTTTATCGGTTTTTAAGGAACTTAGAGACTCTATTTGCAAACATTACAGTTTCTTTAACCATGGATATTGGAAGAAGAAACACTCGAAAATACAGTTTAATACGTCCCGATCTCATGGAATTAAGGAAGCTATCATATTTTGTGGATGATCCTAAGGATTTCAGAGACCGTTTTGGGAGATTTTTATATGTTCTATCTACTAATGTTGAAGATGGTCTTCTTTGTACTTTGGTTCAATTATACGATCTCGTTTACCAATGTTTCACTTTCCCTGACTATCAGTTGTTGCCTACCATGGATGAGTATGCTTATCTTTTGGATATGTCAGTTTCTGATAGAGTTCCTTTTAGTGGGATGGAAGGAATTATTTAGTCTCGAGTAATTGCTGAAGCTATTCACTTGAGGAAATCTGACATAGATGTTAATCTCATTGTCAAAGGGTCATCATCGGACATGATTCCATAAAGCTAGTTTATTTCTGTTTATAATCGTTGAAATTGTATTTCTGATTTTAATCCTTCACATTATTAATAAAATGAGAATTTTCAGTACTTCAAAACGCATTATTCCCTTTATAATGTTTGCAATTTGTTTTATGTCTTAAAGTTCCTTGAAAAAATATTCACATTTGCATTTGCATATCATGCATCATTTCGGTCTTGCTTTGAGTAAGTTCACCAGGGTCTTATTTCTTCCTTTCTTGGTCTTCGTTCATATAAGTTGTCTCACCAGTACAACACTCGTGCTAATCAATTGAAGAATATGGACCGTCTAGAGCAAGAGTGTCGTGAATTCCATGAAGAGGTGACTACTTTGAGGGACAATTACGAAAGGCTTACTGCTCTGATGGAAACTCTGGTGGTTGCTCAGAATCAGCTTCTTCCTCCTTATACTCCGCTTCAGAGGACTATGATTTCTGAAATTGTCTTTGTGCCCGTTTTTGTGGCTCCAGTCAGTGCTCCGCAACACCATATGCCTTCTGGTTTCCCTTGGGGAATGCCCCCTAACTTCGTGCCTGAAGGGTATCAACCTGCTATTGAAGTTCATATGGCTCATCCTGTTATGTTTATACCACCTCCCATGGTTCATGTTGCTTCTTATGTTGAAGAACCTGTTATCCATGCTGACCATAGTGAAACTGTTGGAGTCTATGAAAGAATGGATGAGTTTCAAGTTATGTAGAAAGAGATTCAGGCTTTGAGGGGGAAATATTTGTTTGGGAAGAATGCTCATGATTTGCGCTTAGTTCCTAATGTGAAGATTCCGCATAAGTTCAAAGTTCCGAATTTCGAGAAGTATAAGGGCAACTCTTGTCCTCTGAGTCGCTTAGTGATGTATGCTCGCAAGATGTCGACTCAAACTGATAACCATCAACTGTTGATTCACTACTTTCAAGACAATTTGATTGGTGTTGCTTTGAAGTGGTACATGGGACTCGATAGCACTCAGATCCAAACTTTCAATGACCTAGGTGAAGTTTTTGTTCGTTAGTATAAGTATAATATTGACATGGCACCATCCAGAGATCAACTTCGTGCTATGTCCAAAAAGGATAAAGAAACTTTCAAAGAGTACGCATAGAGATAGCGCGAGATTTTTGCGCAGGTCAGTCCACTGTTAGAAGAGAAAGAAATGACAAAGTTGTTTTTGAAGACATTGGTCCATTTTATTATGACCAGATGGTTGCAAGCACTCCTAATGATTTTATCGAGATGGTAAACATGGGAATGAGATTAGAAGAAGGTGTCCATGAAGGACGATTAAAAGAAGGTGGTTCATCTGACAGTTCCAGAAGGTATGGGAATGGTTTGCTCAAGAAGAAGGAACATGATGCTAACGCTATTTCGCAAGAAAAGCATAGGAGATCTCTGAGAAATAATCATTGTCATCAGCATGTGGCGTCAGTTACTCCACTTTTTAATCAGGCTCCAGTAGCACCAAGTTATCAACCACGTTTTCAACAACGTACCAATCAACAACATCAACAGAACTGTGTCCAGAGGCCTGCACAGTTTGATCCAATTCCGATGTCCTACGCAAAATTATTTCCTGCTTTGATATAAAAGAGCTTGGTATAAACAAGAACTCCACCAACTGTTCTGAAAGAGTTCCCATGGTGGTATAAACCTGATCGTCATTGTGCATTCCATCAAGGTGCACTCGGTCATGATATTGAAAATTGTTTCGCTTTGAAAGCTGAGGTGAGAAGATTAATGCAAAGTGGTATTTTGTCTTTTGAAGACTCTAGTCTCAATGTGCAAGCCAATTCGTTACCTAAACACAGTGATGCAACTGTAAATATGGTCGAAGGATGTACTGGAAAATACTGTATTTTTGATGTCAATCTGATTAGAAAATCCTTCGTTGAGATGCATGCAACATTGTGCGAGTTGAGCTATTATGAGCATGACCATGCTTCTTTCCACATTTGTTCCAGAAACCCTCGAGGGTGTGATGTCGTAAAAAGAGACTTACAAGAGATGCTGGATCAAAATCTTATTCAGATTACGAGGGATAGGGATAAAGATGAGCATGAAGTAAACGTCATAGTTCTCCATTTTAATCTACCAGAACCAGTTGTGGTTGCGTATAATGCTCAGAAGTCTGTTGTTTCTCCGTTGGTCATTCGTTTGGTGGGTTCTACACCCTACGAGTCTGATAAAGTTATTCCTTACAAATATAATGCTACCATGGTGGAAAATGGTAAAGAAGTCCATATTCCTTCTTTTTCGTCTGTTGTAAACATTGCCGATGAAAAGGTTCCATGAGGGGAGGGGATAGTCTCCCGTGGAAACTTCACAAGATGGAATAAAGTGCATCATCTCACCATTCAACCATTTAAAAATATTATTATAATATTTAAGAGAGAAAAATAAAGGGTTGGGATTTTACTGAAAAAAGAATTGACTAGAGACCATCTGCTTCAATATTATGGGGAATATTATGAGAGCTATATTATCATGAATGACTATTTTTGATAAATAAATTCCAATTTCAGCATGAGTACTATATTATCATGAATCACAACAATATTGAGAAGGAAACAACATTAATTCAGAAACATATTACTTTTTCAAATTATGATCCACATAAACATTAAAGGTATGATGGACTGAACAATCAACTAGAAACATAGCCATATTAAGATCCCAACTACATTTTACTCCATGCAATTAAGTAGTTTTTATAGATACTTCAAACCTTAGAATTGACTTATAAATGTTTAGATGAAACATAAATCAAATGCTTTTGTTCACAGGTTCAACTGCCTCTATAGTTACCACACTACTTCCTCTTATTACCTCCAGAATGTGAGTGAAATTAACCATAAACTTCAGAAAGCTAGAATCTAAATATATGAATTTTTGGATGGTTGCAAAATAAATTTGAAAACTCCAATGAAGTGAAATAAAGAGGGCTAGGAATGTGATAAATTTCAGCTCTCACGTCCCTCTATTTCTTCAATAATATAAGTCATGAAGGACTGAAGTGCATACCTCTTTAAATCATACTAGAGTTGATAAATGTGTAAACTTAGAGTTGAACCGTTTCGCCATTTCATAACCTATAGAATTCCTGCCACGATTAAAAATTCAAAAGGTGTATATGAATTGTAGATATAAATCTACAATAGGAGGATTGATATGTGTAAGACCCTAATTTTTACCCTAAGATCCCTCATGGCATCATGTTATTGCACAAGTGCATTGCCTCAAGGATCATAGCATGTTTGGCTCCTTAACCCTAGGGTTGGGACTTGTTTGAGTGGTTTGAGATCACCAAGCATGCTTGTATTGTATGTTATTAATTTTCTTATTTGATCACTAACCAAAAGCATAAAAATATGTCACTAACTCTTTTTATTTTGAAGCTCAAGTGGTCATGTGCTCCACAATGCTCCTAAGAGGCTCCTAAGCCCAATGCAATGGCTAGAGGAAGATGAGAAAAAGCATGAAAATGGTCCACAAAGTTCCTAATAATCATATATGTCTCCCAAATATCTCAATTGGCCAATTTGATCAAGATAACCCAAAGGGCTTGGAGATTTGTTTCCCAAGGAAACCCTAATTTCACTGTGATTTGACTGTGCCCGGCCCATGAAGCAATCTCAACCTCTGATCAAATTTAATCAAGGTAAGTTCTTTCATTTATCATTTTATTCATATATGAGCCTATTTGAGGCCCCTCAATCATTTATTCATCAAGATTGTAAGTTTGACTTTGAAAAGTTGACCAGTCAAGTCATCTGACTAAGCTGAGGTTCAATGAGCTATAATATTTGATGTGTTTGTCAAATGAAGATGACCCCAAAATAATATTGTTCCTAGGAACCATATAAACAACTTTCATGTTCATCAAAAGTCCATTTGAAGCATGGAAGGTCATCATTCATTTCAAAACATTATAAGTCATTTTGACTGAAACCCTAATTTTGGGTCAACTTGTCAAGGGCATAACCTTCTCAATTTTTATGATTTTGAAGTTCATTGGAAAGATTGAGATGTCTACTTAAAATGTTATGTTGGACAAAATTTCATAATCTTAAATGAAATACATGTGATATTGCAAAACATTATAGGTCATCTTGGACCTAATTCATTGAATTTGAAAAAGTACCCAACTTCAAATGTCCATAACTTTGTCATATAAAATCCAAATGATGCAAACTTTGAGTCTAAATTGACTAAATTAAAACGGTATACAGCTCTGATGTTGGGGACTTTTTCATTTGAATCTTGTATCATGAGGACAGAGAGGTTTGATCAAACTTACTTTTGGTTGATTTTTTCAAAATGATTTGAACATGTTTTACACTTGAACTTTCCAAGCCAGTTTTGATCAATTTTCACATGTCAAATGATTTTTTCTCAACATGAAGTTTGTTCCTTATTTCAACAACTTTCTAACCATTACTCACAATGGTCATTTGGATCTACCATTTGGGAGATTCGAATTTATTTTCATTTATGTGCATTTTTTATATTTTATGTTGTAACTTGAAATGCAAGCATTCTTCATTCCATGTGCACAACCACATGCCTTTCAATTGATCTCAGCAAGCTCCTTCAGCCATTCCTGGGCCTCTCACACGTCCACAAAGGCCCATGCACTCAAAATTTCAAATCCCATGCACATGAGCAAAGTGTGAATTCAGATGTATTCACCTATAAATAAAGGCCTCCTCTCCTTCATTCCATAACCTTTTAGAGATCCCACATGCTGCTGCACTGAAACCACATCCTCACCAAAGGAATCATTCACCATTTTTTTCAGATTTTTCGAGCTTGAAATTCAACAACGTTAGTTGAGTTTCAAAGCTAGATTCCTTAGCCAATCATCTTCCATACATCCAGAGATCAAAAAGGAGCAAGAAGTTTGAAGAATTCGTGGCCAGAAGCTCATCATTTGGAAGGTATAAACTCAAACTGTTTGGATATGAAACTCATAATTCAATGTAGTATTCTTGTGTTTTTGTGGTTCTCTGAAGTCCTCATACTTGAGGCAAGCTTTTGGTGCATTCAATTTGCCATTTCATGAACAATCCGTGTGGACACCATGATGTTCTCCTTCATCTTTCTCTCAATATAAGAAGAGTGAGGGGAATCTAATGGTACAGTGACATATGAATAATATCTTTCTGCAACTTCTGGCCGGAATTTGTTGGTTGGGCGGAGAAGACGGTGGTTTCCACCGCCACCACCACGTGTGCTGCTCATGGCCTTTGGATCTGTCTCTAACGATCTAATCTCACGCGTCCGTTTTAATTACTTGTTTTAATGCATTATGTTGCGTTGTGGACTTGAGCTCACCGTGCATCATCAGATCCAAGTCATGCAGTGTGACACGTACGTCAATTAATGAATTGGATCCGGTGGCTCAGCATTTTTCGTTTATTTCATTTTCATTTTATTTTCTTTTAATTCATTCTATTTTCAATAATTCATTAAAAATTCATACGAAGTCAGAAAAATATGGGACCAATTTTGAAATTTTTCTTGAAAAATCTAGTTTAATATTATGATTTTTAATTATTTTTGTGACATCATTTGATATTTTTCATGAATTATTTAGTTTTTAATGATTTTAATTCATTTTAAAATGCCTTCTGACTTTTAAAAAATACAAAAATATTTTCATAGCATCTATGGATCATGATAAGTCAATGAAAAATAGTCTCAACAATTTCTTGTTTGTTTTGAGATTACTTGAGATTTTAATTCATATTATGCTATTTTTGGTTGTTTTTAATTGATTTTAATTACTTTCTGACTTTAAAAATTTGTGAGAAAATTAGTCAAAGTTTGTTTGACTATGTTGAACCTATGAAAATTTAATTGGACTTTTTAAGGTTGCTTTGAATTGAATTTGAGGTTCAACTTTGTTTGTTTATTTTTTATTTGTATTTTCTTTTAATTCAAAAAATACCAATAAAATAGTATTGACTTGTTATATTGATTCTTCTTCTGTTTGGTGTGGATAAAGGTTGAATTGATTCAACTTTGATCAAATTCATTGGATCTTGTGGTTCGAAAATCCTTAAGGATCGTCACCTAGAAAGATGAATGAATTTGATCAAGGATGAGTTATCCCTTGATCAATTGGGATTGGTTGTTGTCTTCTTACCCCCTCCCTTTCATCTTCATCCCTTTCTTTCCCTCAATGGCCAATGAGTTAAAGTCTTGAGGTTGGTCTTGACAAATAGGAGTTTAATCTTCTTTGATCCAAACCAAGCTTAACTTGATCCATGATCAAGTGAGTTATTTTGTGTCAAAGATAGGTTACTTCTTGGTCAAGAAAATAACCAAAAGTCAATACAAGGCCCTTCCCCTTTTGTTTGGCATGACAAGTTTATGGATCTTGGCTTACTAGTCATGACCTCTAACTTGTGTTCTTTGCCTATATTCTTATTGATCGGCCTCAGATAGGTGTGACTACTATATTAGTCCACTTACGATTGCTTAACATAGCGCTACATTGTCTTATGACAAGCTAACATAACTCTACTAACTACTAAGTTTAATTTGAGCTTTTAAATTCTTATCATTTACTTTTAATGTCATTTATTTCTTGCTCATTATTCATCTTGATTTTCATTTTGCTCACTTGAGCACATATTTTATGTTTAAGTCATTTTTCTTTTGCTCATTTGAGCCCATTATTGTATATAAATATATTGATATTTTGTGTTGTTTTCTGTTTGTTTTGATGTGAACCAAAATGCAAAAGGAGAAAGGACTTAGAATTAGGATTCACCCCATGCTTAAAGGAGTTCAAGAGCAACTAGGTCTCATGCCTTTAGAATGCAAAATATGTTGAAGAGCAACTAGGCCTCATGCCTTTAGAATGCTAAAATTCAAAGTTGACCTCAAAGGACTTCTCCTCAAACTTATTCTTTGTTCATTCCCTTTATTATGTTGTGAGCTTTTTGATGTGTGCTTTTGTGTGATAGGAACCTCATCTTAAGATTGTGAAAAGAGGACCATTGTCATGAGTAGCCAAGTTAAGAGACAAGCCAAATGGAGATCCTAGGAGCTTGAATTCAAATTATTGATTGCTTGTTTTGTGTGCTAAATCCAAAGGAAAGGAGCATCTTGAGTCATCTCTATGACTCCAAGAAAAGGAACTCCAAGGGTTATCTCTCCCCTTTTATCTTTGTATGCTTTAGGAATAACCCTTCTCTCTTCTCCCCACTCTAACCAAGCCAAAAATCATTTTCAAAACTTTGACTTTATTTCAAATTAGAAACCTAGGCCTTAGGCATTTGACTTTTCAAAACCATTTTCATAAATACTCATTGTAAATAAAGTTTAATCCAACTTTGACCTCATTTTGTTAATAAATTTAACTTGTAAATATAACCCATTTCAAGTTGTTTTGTGGTTCCAATGGCCACTTGTTTCACTCTTTTCAAAAACATTAGTCATAGGTTTGAGTTATCATAGTGGTTGATGTAAATCTCACCTCATCCTTAGTGTTGGATTATAAGCCTTCCATGCTTATTATAGGGTTAACCCCTCACTAGCATGTTGAAGCCTTCCTCACATGGTGGATTGTTGGTTTAGGTTGAGTTTTTCTCCCTTTGATAACAAAAGACCTTAAGGCTTTTGATTAAAATCAATTCACCAACCTTTGAAATTTTTACCACGAACTACGAGGTTTTGGTCCTCCTTTGTGATGGTACGTAGGCAATGGGTTCATCCATTCAAACAACAAAATTTGTAAATATAATCTATTATCTTCTCATCCCTTCAATCTCTTGCACAAATATTTTCACAAATACCAACCTACAACACATATTTGCAAAAAGGGTTCCCTTAGAGTACTAAGGATGTTTTGGGTGCGTAAAACCTTCCCATTTCATAACCAACCCCCTTACCTAGATCTCTAACATTTTTATTAGTTTTTTATTTGAAAAACTTCTTACTTGGCTTTTGTTCGCTTTTTAGCCTTTCCTTTGGACAAATAAAAGTGTAGTGACGACTCGAATTGTATGTTGACTTTTGGTTTAGTCAATAAACCTAAAGGTAACGAAAACTCCGCTACAATATGTAATGCAAAAAGAATAGCATAAAATAGAATTGAATTTTCCCTAAGGATACAGATCAAAGTATAGAATGTACATGGCATAAAGTAATTGATACCAAAAGGGAAAAATATCACATTATATGAACAAAATTTGAACAAAATTTATTCCTTCTTTTGCATAAATTATTGCATGTCAATTACCAAACTAAAGCTTCATCCAAGAAAAATACTAAACCAAATGTACAATCAACAACAAAAAAATGCATACCAGGAAGTAATGTAGCCCAGAATAGGGTAAATATAATGTCGAATAGATGTATTTTCTGATACATTCCTATACTTCTAAATCCATTGTAAATTTATAACATCAGTAACGGGATTACAACAATCAAAATTGGAACTCTCAATTATACTGTAAACATTGCTTTAAAGCTTGTCAACAATAGCATAGATGTTCCCCTCTTACTCCAACCCTTGCATGCACAAGGAAAATATTTGTTCAAGAATTCAATCATTATGTCAAACTATAAACATTTTTTTCACTCATTCTGACCCTAAATTCAATCATAAACATTTTCTAACATGTCAAACTATAAATACTTTCCTGCACTCATCCAACCCTAAATTTAGTCACATAAACATTTTTCTATCAACATTTTATATTGCATATAACATAAGCAAAGTGACTACATGATGAATTTGTGCCTCGCTTGAAGGAACATCTTTTCATCTGAAATATAATGCAATGAGCTTAAATTTTATTGTATAATTTTGTGTTTCATCCAAAAACACTTTTTATAAGAATCACTTTCAGCTTGCTTAGTAGAATAGTCAGTCATTCATTCACTTGGCATCTAAATTTTGTTATAAAAATTTGGATAAAGTCAAAACAATCTAAAATCATGAAATTGCTATAAACACAATTAAAGCTTGACTAAAATCATGAAACAAATACTTTATATGCAAAAACGAACCATAGGATGAAGATCAACAAATCACATTTTCATCTTCTAATAATGTATCACCAAACAACAACAAACTATTCAAGTTATGTTATATTATAATGGCTATTTGACACCACTAATAATATAAACAAAGATATCCAATGAAATTTCTGACCATTTATTTTGTCAATTAACAAATAAACTCAAAAAATGTTCAATTTAAGTGTTGAACTTATTACCTTTGATTCAATATCAAAGACCTTAAACATTATACCATGTATCCATTTACGAATAAATAATTCATAAAATTAATTTTATAATTATTATTTTTCAATTAAATATTTTAGAAATTTCTCCAACAACCCCCCACCATTTTCAAAATATATCTAAATCCATTATTCAGAAAATTTCATGATTTCAGATAAAGGTATCTTAAAATTTGAACCATTACTTAGTAAGTTAAGTTTTCACTCATCCTCGAATAGATTGGTAGACAAGCTTTGAACCAATTATTCATTAGAACAAACATGCATAACTCACACATGAAATCTCGGTATCCTTGATCGAATTATCAATATGACACATTAAATAAAATCTTGTGTCGCATATCATTTTCATGAGAATTTAACAGTCAAGCCCTTGAACTCTATGAAACAGACACCACTTCATTCTCATATAGATAGACTATATCAGAAATGCACCCATAATTATGCATTTCAGTAAACATATGTTATATTCCTATTAAGAGGAAAACCTCATCCTACCATATTTATTCTTATGGTCCAACTACTTTTACCCCTTAAATATGTATTTATTTTCAAGTACTCCAATCACTCTAATAGTACTTTCATCATTGAACTCAAGACTTAACATTAATCAAGTGTGAATTGAGTTTCCATTATTGATGATTAATTATATATGAGCTTGTTCCACATCTCTAATGATGTCTTCATTGTATTCAATTATATCCAAAGACATCATATCTTTGTCATTCCTTTCGTCAAAGAATTGCAAGATTTTTCCAAACTTTAATAAATTTCGAATAATCCAATTTTTTAAGTAATCATGTATATGATTACTTTATGTACTCTTGATAGTATTTACCATCTATCATCAAATCATGACCCTTTTGGCATATTCGTACAGTTATCATATACAACATATATTCTATATTCTTGATAGTTTTGATAAACTACTATCATGAAACTTTTGTTATTCATTTTGTCATATACACATATTTTATGTCATTATTCCTTTGCTAACATTTTTAGTTTGAACTTTTATTTCCACTTAAATATATCTAAAACACACTTAAACATTTATAGCAATCAACAACCATGATCATACAAATTTGTGATGACTAACATTTATTTCATGAAGTGGGTTAAAACATGTAATTCTTAAATTCTGCATAAATACAACGCCATATAATTTATTTCTAATCTTTTAAAATAAACAATTTTCCTGCATAATTAACACATGCATAACAAATTATGTGGTAAATTCATGTTTCATATATAACAACGTTTTATGGTATATCCAAATAAAAATCACAATACAAAATAAACAATGAATTCACATCATTAATATATTTTATAACTTTTCTCCATAAATATTTTTTAAATTACAATAATAAAAAATATATCAAAATTACTTTTAATATGAAGACGAACAAGAAATAATATTTTCATATTATGATACACATATAATATGAGATAAATCATTTTAAGTTTAATAAATTCTTGCAGTAGGTTTGAAAGAATTCAAAAATAGGCAACACTTGTAGTGGATTTGAATTCAGAAGTATGCAACACTTGTGAAGTGTTACAGTAGGTTTGAATTCGGAAATAGGCAACACTTTGTGAAGTGTTGTAGAATGAAAGTATGCAACTCTTGAATAATGTTGCACTAGGCGGGACAACGTAACTTTTAGTAAAAGCACGTAACTTTTGACAAAAGCTTGTAACTCTTGGTAAAAAAAAGTTGTTTCACCAAGGGTCGCAGCCTTGTGAAACAACACCAATATGACCTATAAATAATTTATTTCAGATTCAGAAAAAAAAAACATAACAAAAACATACATCCTCTTCACTAAAATTTCATATACTCCTCCCTACATTCGAGTTTTCATCGGTCTTGTGCAAACTCAAATATAGATTGAATTATTCTGAGTATTCATGCGTTTCAACTCTAAGACATTTGAGAGTGTTTGAAATACTTATAAGGAAAGTGATTTTGTTCACGATTCTAGCCTTGATCCATTCGATTTAAATTAAATTTCAAACAGAAAACATTGTAAAGATTGGCACTTGAATAAGTGAGATAAAATTCAATTGAGTTTTCTTTGGTTGAAAGGTGATTGACCAACCTTGTTAATAGATGAAACAATGGGTTGTTTTAGATATGATGTCTAGTGGTCATAAGGTAATTATTATGCATGAATTTCAAGAAAATTAGTGTGGTATACTTTATACTAAGAAATTTTAACATATTGATTTATGAAACTTTTGGGCTAGATCTAAATAAGATGTTTAGCATTAAGTTTATAAATTTGATGAACACACATGCATGCATGTTGATTGTTTCTAAGATGTGACAGATGAATAATACCTTTTGCAGTGGAAAACTTTCATATTTTTTCGTCCTTGTGTATTGATCTTGCTAACATGGTAGTTTGAACATAATGAAGTTATGAATGTTGCATAATCATTTATTAAGGTTGACCTGTGTTGTTTTCAAAACATCAAAAATAAATTTGGAAAAATTCAAAACATATGAAATGTTGGGTGTCACATTCTATTATGGATTGTCATTTCTTTTTAAAATAACAAAGGGAGAACCATATATTAAAATGAATAGAAAAAGCAGTTACAAATGTATAAAACTAATAAAGAGTACCAAGAATTCTTAAAGAATACCATCCATGACTACACAAATAGGACGGAAATAAACCAAACAATACAGAAACAACACAAAAAGACAAAACAACTAAAACTAACACCCAGGAGGGAAAAAACCAAGAACTTGTGAAATTTTTCCTGAATCAAGAAGCCAAAATAGACTTTCAGGGAGAGTAAGCTGCAAGAATGTATGCATGAACACCTGCACAAAACCAAAAATAAAAAGGAGGGCATTTGGAAACCTATCAAACCTCTAACCGACTAGCCACTTAAAAATATCTCACTCTTAGTCTACCAGAGAAATGGAAAAACTTGAAGCATGGGAATGAACTCACTTATAAGCCAAACTAATAATAAAAAAATATCTGGTAATTATTTGCCAAGCTTTCCCTACCAAAAATAATTTTGTTCGGCATTTTCCAAATAATCCAGACCACAAAGTGTCAAATCCAGATCAATCCTAAAGACACTTGTTTTCTAATACTAAAATCCTTAAACATCTCAAAAACCGCTAGCCATTACAATTAGAAGAGAAACTTGTAATCTCTGAAGGTTTGCCTAGCCGACAGCCTACACAGCCTATTTTGAATCAGTCGCCAAGATAACACCACCACTTTAGACAACACCCAACTCCTTCAAATCCTAGATAAACCTAGCACCGCCCTCTTAGACCTATCTTCCCCATCCTAGATAAAGCCAAAAGGTTATCATAAGCATAACTAACCTAGAAACCCTTAATCTTGTTTGGCTTCCACACCTAGGCATCATCCCCACCACGAATAACATTCTTATGGATAAAGGAAAGAAAATCCTCAAGAAGCCCCTCCTCCCATACACGGAGGATCTACCTCCACCTAAAACTCCAAACCTAAACATCTCTTTTACAAGCATCCAAAGAAACCACAACAAGATACTTTTGCTCAAAAATTAGAAAAAACCTTTTAGTAGGGTTGGGAAAGCAGTAAAAAAAATATCTACCTACGTGGAACGACATTCTTAAAAGAAGAAAAAGAAGAAGAAAAATTTAAAAATAAAACTCACAAATTTATAATCAACTTTTAGTTTTTAAAAGGACAAAATTACAAACTCTCTCATACATTTGCAAATTTTCAAGTAGAAAATTGCAAACCTTCCAAACTCAAATTTTGAAAGGAAAAATTTCAAACCCTCTCAACTACAATTTTTGCACAGAAAAATTGTAAACCCTCTCAACTACAATTTTTGCATGAAAAATTGCAAACCCTCTCAACTACAATTTCTGGACGGGAATTGTAAACCCTCTCAACTACTTTTTTGGACGAAAAAATTGTAAGCCCTCTCAAAAACCTCACATGACACAACTACCCAAACCCCATTACACTCGCAAGGCTAAAGCAGTTGTGGTGAAGAAAACTCAAACTAACTATTTTCATGTATATTAATACTCTAATTTTTTTCTTTCCACTATTCGATTTGGGACTTGGATGAATACATTGTTTGACCACCATATCCTTCCATTATCCAAAGTCTTACATTCTTAACTTTGTCATCAAGTTCATCTTCAGAGGGTGTAAGATCATTATAATGATTAACCGCATTTGTAAAATCATTACTCTAATATCTCCTGATGAGCTTACCTAAGTGGATCTCCCTAAGCATCTAGTGGTGTCATGTAAGGATGTGACACTTTAAAATACCAATGGATGTATTTGAATTAACTACTCCATTTTCTTGGAGATACAACACCTCTTGCTTCATCTAATACCAGTTGATTAAAGAAATCGTCATACATGGCATCTACATCTTTGCAAACCATAATAGGAGGAACAGATGTGAAGAGTTCCCTTGGAAGAACCTGCATAAAGACGGACTAGCATATGACTCGCTCAGGATGATGCAGATACATCATACGTTACCCACAAGGCTATGTCATCCAAGGGACGCGTCTGGCGGTGATTATCATACGGCCAGAATCATATATCATCTGCTGTTGTACGGTTAAGAAACACTCTGAAAGGCTCGGTTGACTGATTTCTTCTGAGCAGAACGAATGCACAAGCATGTGGCTGATCCTCGGTGTAGTCATCAACAAATGACCGATCGAATATGCATGGAAAATGTTGGAGAATCCATGCATGAAAATGATACAGATGAATTATTAGTAATGACGTAGCACAAGTTTAATGAAAATGGTACAGTAACAGTAAAGGATGCAAATATATTACTGTAAACAGCATGCAGCTAGCTGTCATTTTTTTGGCCTTCCAAATACTACCTTCAACTAACTTGGAATACAGGTAAACTAAACAATCAAATCCCCAATTTTACTCATGAATCTACTCCAAATCAATTAAGTATATGAGGTAAACCATATTGACTTAATAGGCATTTTTGACCTTAATGCACATGCTCTATGATGCATAACCATTTCATCTTCACCGTTGGCTTGCACTTCCGCAACTAGGTGGTGTTCATACTGGTTCTCCAAGAATCCAAATCTAGCATGACACCTTATGATGTCTCTATCTCCTTTAGGGCATCCTCTTAGTCGTTGATAAGTGCAATATTTGACTATTTTTTTACATAAAAACTTAGCATTTTCCAGCTCCAAATTGCAATTTCATTGATTATTTCCCTAATATAATGTTATATATTTCGAATTTGGCTTTGGTATCCTTGATGTGGGTGTTAATTGTGTAGGAAACCAAATAATAAAGGCACAAAACAATGAAGAATGAACAAAGATGAAATAAGCGAAATTCTAGCTTGCTCGTCGGGCAAGCATTTGCAAAGAAGAATGGAGCTCGCCCCTCAAGAGTTGGTGAGCAGAAAGCGAGCTTGCTGGGAGAGCTCTGTCGAACAAGAAACGAGGCCAAATAAATGAAATCCATAGGTAAAACTGCATCATGATCATCGGGCGAGGATCTGTGATTTTGAGTTTGTCGAGTAAGTCCTTGCTCGTCGGGCGACTGAAGATATTTTCCAATAACGATTTGATGGATTCCTGAGGGGCAAATGGGCCATAAAGCAACTTTCGCTGGGCGAGACAGGAAAATCCTAATTTTGTATAAATAGGACCTTATCATATTTTTAGGTTATGGTTTTGGGAACTTTTAACCCCAATTCCATCACCATCATTCTTTATGGAGAGTAGCTTATAAAGAACATTAGGGGTTTCATCTTGAAGATCTGGAGTTGGATTTGCATCAATCTTCTTGACACGTGGAGAGATTCTTGTTCATCTTCATTCTTCTCTTTGTACCTTTCTTGTTGGAATTGTATGTAAGTTTACTTTGATGGTATGTATATTTATTGATCATGGCGTTGTATACGATCTATTTTATGAATCTATATCGATTTTATCCTTATTTACTTCTTTATCTATTGATTTGAACTATTATTGAGAAATACTATTTGAATCTAGATTTAGGATAATCATCTGTTAGACGTTAAACTCTAGACATAGATCTAGGTTTAACATTCGTGTGAGTATCAAATCTTAATGATCTGTATTGTTTGATAGGTTGAGAGATCGTCAATTAGATAATATGGTAGAACTCTCTTCATCACTTCAGACATGAACATTATTGTGAGTGATACATGATGATATTGATAAGTGTTTTAGGTTGTGTACAAATGATTGGTAAATTTGCGTATTAGATAGGTGGATGAAATTCATATCTGACGAGTTCTCTATGTTACTTTAATTACTTGTGTATATGTTTTACTTTCCACATATGTACGCTTTCAAACTTTACAAATATAAGCTTAGAATCATGTAGACTATTGAATGACATTTGATGTCACACTAATCCCCGTGGAGACGATAAAAATCAAAATACTTACTTTTGCTTGATGCTTTACCGCTTCAATAAAATGGCGTTGTTGTTGGGGATTGGTGTTTAGATATTGAAATCATTACAATAGTTTCTATTTTTTAAAGTTTTGTACATTTGTGTATAGATACTTGTATATAACTTGTATATATTGTATAGATACCTGCTTTGTACTTGTTTAGTTTAATTTGTTTCAAGTAGATAGTATAATAGTTTAGTTTAATTACAATTGTTTTAGAAATTTTTGTGTTTGTTCTCAAAGTTTGTTTTTGAATGACTTGAAAAAGCATTGAGTGGTTATTTCAAGTTTGAATGTTTCAACTTGCATTTGTATGGTAATGATATGAGCTGAAATTTTGATACATTGTTAAGGTGCATGTTTAATACTTTCTAGAACATAGCATGAATATGAAACTTGTAATTTGTACAAATATCATGTCATTCATCCTTTTGCAATATATGTTCATCTTTGAATCACTTTAGATCATACCCAAAGGTGAGTAAACTTCCATTGTTAACTATATGCACCGGATACCAACAATCCTTGTTTTACTCTATTTAAATTATATTTAATCTTTCATTTGTGTTGAATTGTATGAAAGCATGAAAATGATCAAGACATTTTGTTTGATTTTAAGCACAACCACTTAACCAAAAAGTAGCCTACCTTGTGAGTGAATGAGAATTTTCTTACCCCCTTTGAGCCTTGTGTCAAGATCCATTTTGATGTTAACTTTTGGAACTTGTACATAACTAATTAGTTCATTGTTGATTTTAGATTGGATTTTGAACCTTTTTTTTTTGAACCCTCAACCATAAATTATGGTTTGAATTTTTACCCTTATCTTAGAAAGTTTAGGAGCATTCACATTACAATGTTTGATTGTATTCAAGTTTGGGAGAAAAGGTTGGTTGTTATGAGGTTGAGAAAGAAAAAGAAAATTTTAAATGAAAAAAATATATATAACAAATAAATTGTGCTAATAAGGTATGTGAAATGGTGTAATAATTGAGCAATGAGAGAAAGGAAAATGAAATTTGTGAATGTTTAAGATTGTGAGAAATGATCACTCTCATTTGATTAGGCAAGTTTTTGATTCAATTACCTTAAGAAATGAACTATCTTTGTTACCCAAGCCATATTACAACCCTTGAAGTCCTTGTGATTTGTGTTTTATGCTTTCAATATGAATTTTTTGGATAAACGCATAATTTGATCTAAATGTTAGCAAGATTGTTGGGTGTGAGTCTAGTCCCTCATATTTCTTCTTCATCCATAGATGAAGTTGTGTGTTAGGTGTGATTCATTTTTAAAATTGTGTTGTATTAGAATTTTGATATGTGTTTTGTGTTTAGAATTTATTTCATAATCATGGTTTTGTTGTAGTATAGTGGTAAGTGTTACTTTGCTTGGTCTTTTTCAATTTGAACCATACATTTGTTTTCATTTCTAAAAACCTGTTGATCATGATTTCTTGGTAGTTGCTCTTGTTTCTTTAGGATTGATTGACCATTGTTTGAGGACAAACAGAATTTTAAAATGGGGAAAGTTTGATAAGTGCAAAATTTGACTATTTTTATACATAAAAACTTAGCATTTTTCAGCTTTAAATTGCGATTTCACTGATTAAATTCCCCGATTTTTTATAGAATGTCATATATTTTGAATTGGCTTTGGTATCCTTGATGTGTGTGCTAAGTGTGCAGGAAATCAAATAATAAAGGCACAAAATAATGAAGAAGGAACAAAGTTGAAAGAAAGGAAATTTTGGCTTGCTCGTCGGGCGAGCATCGGTGAAAAAGAAGCGACCTCGCCCAACGAGAGTTGGCGAGTAGAAAGCGAGCTCGTCGGGCGAGCTCTGCAAACAAGAAGAAATGCCTAGTAAATGAAATCAATGGGCAAAACTGCATCATGGTCGTCGGGCGAGGATCTGTGGTTTTGAGTTTGTCGGGTGAGACCTTGCTCGTCGGGCGAATGAAGATATTTTCCAATGAAAGTTTGATGCATTCCTGAGGGACAGATGGGCAATAAAGCAACTTTCGTCGGGCGAGACAGGAAAATCCCAATTTTGTATAAATTGGACCTAATTAGATTTTTGGGTTATGGTTTTGGGAACTTTTAACCCCAATTCCATCACCACCATTCTTTGTGGAGAGTAGCTTAGAAACAACATTAGAGGTTGAATCTTGAAGATCTGGAGTTGAATTTGCACCAATCTTCTTGACACGTGGAGAGATTCTTCTTCATCTTCATTCTTCTCTTTGTACATTTCTTGTTGGAATTGTATGTAAGTTTACTTTGATAGTATGTATATTTATTGATCATGGGGTTGTATACGATTTATTTTATGAATTTATATCGATGTTATCCTTGTTTACTTGTTTATCTATTGATTTGAACTATTATTGAAAAATACTATTCGAATCTATATCTAGGATAATCATCTATTAGACGCTAAACTCTAGACATAGATTTAGGTCTAACATTCACGTGAGTATTGAATCTTAACACTTTGTATTATTTGATAGCCTGAGAGATCGTCGATTAGACAAAACGGTAAAAATCTCGCCAGCGCTTCAAACATGAACACTGATGTGACCGGTACATGATGATATTGATAAGTGTTTTAGGTTATGTACAATTGATTGGTAAATTTGCGTATTAGATAGGTGGATGAAATTCATTCCTGACGAGTTCTCTCCATTACTTTAATTACTTGTGCATATGTTTTACTTTCCGCATCTGTACGCTTTCAAACTTTACAAACATAAGCTTAGAATCGTAGAGACTGTTGAATAGAATTTGATGTCGCATTAATCCTTGTGGAGACGATAAAAATAAAAATACTTACTTTTGCTTGTTGCTTTATCGCTTCAACAGTCATATCCAAAATAGTCTCACTTACGAGTGGATTCAGTAGAAACTGGGGTGCGTCCGGAAAAATATTTTGAATTCCATAGGCAAATTTTTGTTTTTCATTAGTATACCCCTAAAGGTAGGAGAAGTAATACTCTTCTAAGTCTAAGATGGGGAAGTTAAGAAGCATTATATATATATATATATATATATATATATATATATATATATATATATATATATATATATATATATATATATATATATATATATATATATATATATATATATATACTACACTTTAATTTTAATTTTCAGTTATATTATTAAACACATATTACATAATTATTCAGTGTATTTATTAAAACTAGTAAAACTACAATACATCTTCGGACGCACCTTTTTAAGTCATTTCTTAGAGAAAATTGAAGAGACACTCCTATTATACCAAAATTTAATTCAGAGATGTATCTCCAGTTGAATAAATGGTGAGTCTGAAGATGCATCTAGGTATATATCATTAATTCAAAGTTCAGAGGGTGGTACGAAGATTCATTTTCGGACGGGATGAATACTTTAACCCGTGCCAAAACCTTCTCTCTTCCTCCTTCGTTTGTTTCAAAACTCATTAAACCTCAAAAAAATCTAACCGGTGCTCTTCATACATTCAAGCTTTTTTTCCAATCAAGATTATCATTGCATTCTACTTGATTTACAACAAAGGTTCTTACTCCATTCAATATTCTCTTCCACAACTTAGAATTTGGTAAAATTTTCAAAAATCAATCCTTTTTTTTAATGAGTTTTTAGGAAAAACAAGTTATTTAAGTTACTTTAGATAGTGTGCTGTCAAAATAGGTAGTTTTTTTTGGATATGCATTAAAAGGTTGTTGGAGTTTAGGACTGCAATGGTATTTCTTTCATTTTTTCAAAATCGTAGCTTTATCCGGAGATACATCTTCAGATTCTTTCTGAACTTTTTTTGGAGATGAATCTCTTGATTACTCTATCTCTGAATTTATATGAATATGTGATGTGAGTGTCCTTTTTTAACGCATGTGTAATGTCTGAAAATAACCCTAAAAGAATTAGGCTCGACCGTGTGTCCCAAATTGCGTCGGTACGACGTGAGAGAGTCGCAGCAAGGACCATGAGGCCACGAGTTAATGATAAATCATTTGATGGTTCGCAACACCGAAGTTCCCAACTATCTGGTTCTGCTTCTCGTAGATGTCTCTCTCAGGCATCTACTTCGCGGGGCCATGAGTCTCCAAATGATGCAGTAGAGCCTGATGTCCCTGAAGACCCCTAAGCCCAGGAGGAAGCCATTATTGATGCCCCTTCAGAGAGTTACCCAAGAGGCTCCATTGTCACCTCCTTACTTCATATATGCAGACCATGTTGCTAGGTATGTCTGATAAGGATATGTATATTTATTTTCTTTTGCAATATATATGTTTTCAACTAATTAAATCGATACTGATGATGATATTTTATTTTTACAGGAGTACATGTTTGAAATCGGTAAACCACAGCAGAAAGATATTAGAGTTGCCACAACCCACTGTTGTTTGGTTCGTTGATGTTATCCATTATTTCAATCTTGTCGATTTATGTTCTGTTGCGTACATGACCATAAACCACAACATGCATGCGACTTTTGTAGAGATGTAGCAATTTGAGATGTCATCTTTCCACCTTCCTATAGGTGATATGACCATCACCTTGGATGACGTATCATGTCTCCTGCATCTTCCTATCAGGGGGAGACTACTGGACCATAAAAATATCGGGCGTGAGGAAGTTGTCGATATGATGGTCACCCATTTGGGGGTTGACCATGCCACATATGTTCCTTATATGTGGAATAGTGTAGTCGAGCCATTCATAGTGTATCTTGGTCGTCATGTGCCAGATGAAATTTGATTCTGCTCATACGAGGGCCATCGTAAAATGCGTCAATTTGACGTCATTTCCTTATACTCTAAATGACTGACATGTGTGTCATTTCTTATGTATCTTTATCTGCTTGAGCGAGTAATGCACCGGTTTGGCTACTTGCAGTTTATTCTGACATCTCCCTATGAGTTTGCTCCTCCGGCATTTTCCGCAGAGATCTCGGTGCGATAATAGATGATTTTGAGAGTCACTTGGTACTAGAGTATCACAAGGTGTCAGCTCCTGTACACGGACATATGCAGACGACTAAATGACATTGTTCTATAGGGCGTTACATCCTATCATGACACTAGACACTTCTAGAACATCACCTATGACAATTAATCAGGAGGTACTTGAGGCTAGGGATGACCACACTAAGAGCATGTCGCAGTCTGTCTGTTGTGGAGATGGGTAGAACAAGGATAGAGACATGACTCTTTAAGGATGACAGTCCCCAACGAATGAGGCAGGGGGTAGACATACTCAATAGTTTATGATTGTATGTATTATTATTTTAGTATTTTCGAACAAATATTATGGATGATATTGACTTTTTGAATTAATATAGGACTTTTCATTTTCATTTAATTTTAATATATTTTGATTTTACTTTAATATAAATTGACTTCAAAAAGTTACAATATTATAAGAATAGTGTTGCTCTAAATGATACTTTACTCAAAATAGAATGTATCTCAAAAAAAAATATGATACTTTATTCAAAATAGAATGTAACTCAAAAAAATGCTAATAGGGGTGATTTATGGTGCGTGTAGAGAGCATTTTTCAAATTTTCAAAGGTGTCAATATATATATATATATATATATATATATATATATATATATATATATATATATATATATATATATAAGCATTTCTATTAAAAATAAAAAAAATTAAAGTATAAAATGTTAATAATTCAAAAACTTTTTTTCCTTGAGACTATTATTGTTTATTTAAATTAGTATCATATTCTTAACCACTTAATAAGTGTTTGAGGAAAATACCCAAGAAGAATATATTCATTTTAAAAAGAGGATCATCAACCAGACCGCCATTCTTTGATGGATAAAAATATTATTTCTAAAATGGAAAATGTAATTGTTTTAATTTAACGGCCTGTTATTGGATATTTCAATTTGATTTAAGCATTGAAACCATATTTTCAATCTCATGTTATCTTAGTCTACCAATCAAAACATGAAACATAATTAGTTATATACGGTAAAAAAAAACGAATCAGTTCATATTAGTTAACCTACGCATACACACACGATAACCATAACAATTCACATTAAATTGGGAAGAACATTACAATAACAATAACATACTTCACCAATAACATAAACATAATAGTGTTCACTTTCCGGGAACAAAGTTGGTAGCATATGACCATGCGTTGTTGTTCACTGGGTCGGCAAGATGATCGGCAAGGTTCTCCAAAGGACCCTTTCCAGTTACAATAGCTTGAACAAAGAAACCAAACATAGAGAACATGGCTAATCTACCGTTCTTCAGTTCCTTTACCTTTAATTCTGCAAAAGCTTCTGGATCTTCAGCTAAGCCTAATGGATCAAAGCTACCACCAGGATAAAGTGGGTCAACAACCTCACCAAGAGGGCCACCGGCAATACGGTAACCTTCAACAGCTCCCATCAAGATAACCTGAGTGGCCCAGATGGCAAGGATGCTTTGAGCATGGACCAAGCTTGGGTTGCCCAAGTAGTCAAGTCCACCCTCGCTAAAGATTTGAGATCCTGCCTTGAACCATACAGCTTCACCGAATTTAACACCGTTGCGAGACAAAAGCTCTGGGAAGACACATCCCAAAGCACCCAACATAGCCCATCTGGAGTGGATAACTTCAAGCTCACGGTTCTTGGCAAATGTCTCTGGATCGGCAGAAAGTCCAGCAGTGTCCCAACCGTAGTCACCTGGGAACTCTCCGGTCAAGTATGATGGAGACTCACCGGAGAATGGGCCTAGGTACTTAACACGGTCTGGGCCGTACCATGGGCTACTAGAGGAGGCTACTTTCTTGGTGGTAGCAGACTTCCTCATGGTGAACCTTGCACCTCCCAATTCTTGGCTTGATGGGATCAGCTTGACTGGCTTGCCAGCCAAGGTTGGGGAAGAGAGAGCCATGGATGATGATGCGGCCATTGTTTATTGCAAGGAAATTGAAAAGGTTTGTTATGCTTTTGATAATTGTACTCTTATGAATGGTGATTTGTAAGGTGAATATGAGTGTGTATTTATAATACAGATGAAGTTGATGTGCTCTTATCTTGTGTTATCTAAAGCTACAATTTCATTGGAAGTTGAGATTTCTGTCTACACTTGGCACGTCTCTAATCCACTTATGGGTTAGATTCTACATATGATGTATAACCAATGTTGGTGCTCCATGTGTAACTCTGAGATTCTTATAGATATATGAGTAACGTTTTATTATATCAGAAAATTGGCTTAATTTATGAGGCTGTGATTTAAACTGACTCAGCAGTGTAAGATGTATTTTGGGTCCACATGCTGTACTTAGTAGTTGAGAACCACAAACTTGAAAACACTGACAGTAATGGACCACTGCATGTTCTGATCTTTATTTCAACCAATCTTAGAGCAACGTGTAATAATAAAATAAGATCAAGGAAGACAAATTGTGAAAAGAACCAAATCAGTTTTAAATCAAAATGAATCTATTGAAATATAGTAGCAATATATGGTTAATTGTAACATCAGAAAGTTGTGTAAATGAGGTGGGTAGAATTGTTAGTAGATATCAAAACCTCTTGGTCAATTTTAATAACTTAGAGGGTGAGTTTTGATAAGGTGCTGTTTTTTATATATACATTGAGGATATTATTATAAATGAATGTTATGAGTTATTTTATGTGAAAAAATAAACTTGTTTATGTAAGTAGGAGAATGATCGAGAGGGAAGGACTTGAAAATCACATCTTAAAATTATATTGTGTTCATGTTTGTTATAATTTGAACACTTACAATTTAAATGTAAATTTAAAGTTTCAATGAAGAGTAAATTAATCAATTAATTTCTGACTTCATAAAATGTTCTCAAATAAATTTATGAAATTATGAATATTTTAAGAGATTGTTTAATATTTTATAAGATGATTCTTCGTATCGTCAACATTTGAAATTATTTTTTATCAATTACTCAACTTTAGTACACCCGTATCAAACAAGTGATAGGTTATCCAATTTACTTTTAGATTGATGTCAGTCAGATCGCAAATTCGACATGGAAATACACTCTTGCCTCTCTATAAAGCCCGCTTAATGCTTATTTTAGAGTAAATAGGGTAAAAATGGCATTAATCATCACACGCAATGAAGAATTTTAGAGAGAGAATTTCTTACCTCTCTCTCTTTAAAATTAGGGTTTTTTCTATATTGTGAGCGTCGCCTCCCCTCTTGTAGGGGTCTCTCCTCCGTTATTGGAGCTTCTCTCCGCCAACATGGAGGTTGTCTTCTCCTCAAGGGAGGTTTCTCTCCAGTTGTGGGTTTTTCTACCTCCAACCTCCATAATATTTTCCTTCCGCTCCGCCAACAACCACTAACTGCTCGTTACTCCAAAACTACATTCACTAACCAATGAACCAAAGTGGTTCGGACATAAAAAATGACCTCCATCAGAGCCTTCACTACCAGAAGATATGAAATCTCTAAGATACTGTGTTTGTGTATCTATGATAGGTATTGTTATTTTTATTTCTTGTTTGGTTCAGATGTGTGTGTTGTTCTTATGTTTAGTCTGTTTTAAGTTTGCACTCATGGTGTTTGATGAAATTCCCCAAAGATGTATGGGTGAAGAAAATATGTGTATGAGTGAGAATTTGACAATGGTTGTTGCAAATCAAACTCTCTTTTCAATTCAACAAATGATTCATTCACAAATGGTGAGATTATTCAACCTAGAGAACTTGTATAATCGAATTGTGTGTCCCAAAGCAAAAGAAATGATCTGTAATTGGAGAGATTTAAAGATTGTGCTTCCTAAACTCATGTATAATTTGTGGAAGAATTTTACTTGGTTGCTTCGTTTAAGGAAATAGATTGGTAATACTTTATTAGTTTCTGAGTTCATAAAATTTATTGATGTCTAATCTTGATTGGCTTAGTTATTAGTGTTGTGTTTAGAATGTGGATGGAAAATGTCCTAACATAATCTATTTCACTATGCTTATACTCTCTATTTTATCTAATGCATGATGTTATTTGTTGTAAAAAAATGTCGTGTTTCTTACATCTCAAGATGATAATTCAGTTGGAAATTCTTCTCATCATCAAAGTCATGACAACACAAATGGTTGCAACAGTCGCATGGGTCTTAACAGTGCATCATCTTCTTCCTTTTTTTAATTTTTGGTGCTCCTACTTATGAAACTTTCTTATCTTCTATATAAATCATTCACTCCTTTTATTTATGTTTCTTCTCTCTTCTTTCTTCATACCTTTTCTTTACCTCTCTCTTTCTCAGGTGTATTTTTTCATTCTCTCTTTCTGGTTTTCACAAAGTAGATTTCAATGTCTAAAAACCTTGAATGTTGCTAATCATTTAATGGTTTCATAATTTAATGGTTTAACATTATTGTTCTAATATCTTTGTTTCAACTTTACAGTTTAATGGTGGCACATTTTTTCACATCTGATGTAACACTTTATTGTTGTTTTTTATAATGTAACGATTTTAATATTGTGTAATGAATGTCTTCAAATCATAGTACATCAATATTCCACATGGAAGTTGCATGTCGATCTTCAAAGTAGTTCTTTGTCGAGCTTCCAACATGACTCACAAAATGTGTTTTGATAAGGTAGTTCACATAGAAGTAAGTTGGTTTATTGAATCTGAAAAATTCAAATGATGAAAGGTTCTGTGATGTTGCAACTTTGATTCATGTGATGTTGGTTGGTGATACAATAACTTTACTCTTTTGTAATTGCTTTTAGTTTATTTGGTAATTGCATTTTTAGCACGTTAGCAGTTTTGTCTTTTAATCGTTACGATTGTGCCTCTATAAGGACTTCCAAATTTTTTGCAAGCCAAGTTCTTGAAAAGATTCAACAACAATGCAAAGGTTTCTTTATGAAATGGTTCAAAAATGTTGCAAAGTTTTGTTCTTGATATTGACTTTTGTTAACCAATAAATTAATGGTTATTGGTTAATGCTTACTTGAATGTCATGATGTAATGATGCCGATAATTTTTTTTTGTTTATTTATTCTATTAAAAATATTTTAGGTTGCATTTTTTCTTTTTTAAAATTTGTTCTATCATAAATTTATATTTGCACTTCTTTTCAGAAGTTGGAGGATCAACTCTGGATCTTCATCATAGATTTGTTGTACATAATGATAAAGATAAAGATGTCGACTTAGGTGATATTTATATTTGATGAGTTTTGCTAACAATTCTCATACATTATATGTATACTACTAGAAGTGTACAGAAGAGGGATAGAGGGCTAATTTTTTAATATGTGCATTGCATTATTTTGTTATTTATATGCAGTTTTTTTTTGTTAATAAGAATTTTGACAACTTAAAAATGTTTTTTTTTCAAGTTTAAAACTCAAATTAAGATTGGGTCAAGGTCATGTATATTTTTGTAGTGTTATATTTATGGGCTCAAGGCGGGACACTCCAACGAGTCTCTCGCCTAGAAGCTAGTTCTTTCATTAGCAAAAGTGGTCACCCGAGCAGAATGTCATATAAAAGCGAGGAGAGCAACGTTGAAAAGAAGGCGTAAGATGTCAATGAGTGTGTTCTCAGCGCGGAGGGTACATACCACCAAACAAAGAGTGGTGGACAATTATAGCAAGTGTATTAGTCTCGTTGAAGTAATAAATTAAATGCATCTTCATATGGATTGCAAATTTTAACAAGGTAACGATAGTGCAAATAAAAGTAAATAACAAGGGGGTTTCAATATTTATTTGGTATGGGAATAAGACGAGAAAACAGACGGAATAAAATTCAAGGGTTAAATTATTATTATTACTTATTATTTCAAGGGTTGATATTTTGTCGACAGTTTTGTACGGCTACGATTGTTTTGTATGGTCTAGAATGAATGTTCTAAAACATCTTACAATCAATGTTCTAAAAACTATACTAGAGATCGAAACAGTTAAACCTACGATCGAACCGTTTATTAAATAAACAAATAATAATAAGAGTAAAGAAGATTTGAAGGTTATGTTGAGAACATATCATCGTAGGCTAACTAAGGGACCGATCGAGTTTGATGCGACTGTCATACCCCAATATTTGCCCTACCTTTTTCATCTTTTCATTCAATCCTTAACTTAGGAATCATTTGTATGCATTCATGCTTCATTCATTCATACAAAATGATCACTATAGATTCAAGGCTCTTGACTTGCAGGCTAAGGTGTGTGTGAGGATAAAATCAAAGGCATGACATTGACTATTTATCTGAGTATATGGGATGTAAAACCCTAATTGTAAGGTCTATTGAAGCTTGAATTCAACAAGGTTTCATTATGGCACTCCTCAGGGGTCTCAAACCATAATTCCTTGATGACTTGATTATGGGGCTTCATGGATTTCCTATAGGCCTTGTCTTGGCTACCCAAACCCTAATTTGGGGCTCACACATTGGAGATTTGTTTATGAAAGCGTCATGATTGATTCAAAGACCTTGGTTGAAGGGTATGCCTCACAAAACCTAATCAGGAAGGATATAGTCCCAAGGTACCTTATGGATTGACTTGTCATCTGGATGGTGTCCAAACCCCAGTTTCATTTAATTCTTCATCCATTATGTGTTTGATTCTCTTTCTTGAGCAAGGTCCCCCAATACCCTCTTGTTCATGGTTCATTCATGTTGAATACTTGGTTTTGGTACCATTCATTGGTGCTTAAGCCCATTAGTCTTAACTTAAGTCTTGGATCCCACAACTTCCCTTCTTGCTTTTATTCCATGACATTTCATCTGGTCATTTCAAGTGCCTAGTCCATGACTTGCTTGGTTTCCCCGGGTCAATGTTGTTCAAATCCATTTCATGTCATTGTCATGCCCTTAGTTCTTGGTCTATAAGTCATTTGTTAGGTCATAATACATCTTGGTCCTTGCTAAGATCTTGGGTTCATGCTCATTATGGTCCATTCGAGTTAATTTGATTCATGTTAATGGTTTATTCAAGTCATAATCTTGTCCAACATTCATGCTAATATAAGTCATGTTCATAGTTCATGCCAATCTATTCCAAGTCATGGTCATGCAATGGTTCATATCCATCAATTCATTACGAGTATCAAGATTCAATTCCATACAAACATCAAAGTTAAATCATGTCCATCATACAAGTACCAAATTCATTCATAAACAAGTAATAATTTCATTCATATACATCAAATACCATTACTACAAATAAGATGTCCATTACATGAAAAAATTACAAATTTTGGCAACTTTGACCAAGTGTTGACTTTGGTCAACTGTTGACTTTTTTGTCACTTTGACCAAAGACAACTCACATCTTCCCTAAACCTAATCCTACTTGCTTCATGATAATCTTCCATTTCAATCCCATGGTTCATTATTGCTTCATGAACAAGCAAGCTTCCTTCTTCAAGTCATGTTTAGTCCATTTTGCCATATTCATCATGCCTTGTAATGATAACTTATCCCATGTTCACAAGGCCTTCAGTAGCATAAACAAAGGTCAAGCCATGAGTTCAAGATTAACAATGCAACTCTAGCATGTTACAAGCAAGATGCCATGGTTATGCTTTTATACAAACCAAGTCATAACTCTAAAACCATAAAATTACCATGCTTTTGAACACACCAAGTCAGAAATCTAAGCCATTCACCTACTGCAGAATGAGTGATGACCAGTTCCACATCAACATTGCTCAATGCCTTGCTTCAAGCAGGTCCATGTCAGAACCTACCAATGGCAAAGTCAATCCAATTTAGTGCATTCCTCAAGTTGTTTATCACCACCAACATTGAACCTGATTGGTGAAAGCAATGCAACTATAAGGATCATTGACTCAGTCTGTAAACCAGGAATAAACCCTTCAAAACCATACCAGTGCAGACCTTGCAAGCCTGCATAAACCAGACCTAACAAATGTAACCTCAATTCAAAACTGCAACAACTGCACAAATCAATTCACAACCAGCTCATAAAAAGGCATTACAAAATGGGACAAGTTCACGGTCAAGCATCAAACACAATTCCATAACAATCCAGTTAATGGTATTGGATTCAGTTCAAAACTCTACCATATCCATAACATTCAGTCATAACACATATCACATGGCAAGGATGACAACATGAAAAACTCACCTTGGCAGACCTGGCCCCATGAGCAATTAACATTCACCAGGTTTAACAAGCAGCAAACAGCATCCCTGAGCCAACAAGCAACATATAGCTTTAACCTCCATCAGGCAATGTACCACGAGCAACCAATATTCTTCATATTTGGCGTGGCATAGCAATCAAGGTCTCAACAATCATGGTAGACTGTTTCTTTTTATCGAGCGCACCATCAATCATATTAACCTGGTTATATACAACAATTAACCATCATTAACATACACTTAACCTACAGTTCTAACCAATTTAAATACTTAACGTTTTTTCACTAATGCATTGTTTCATACCCCAAAATTTGCCCTACCTTTTACAGTTTTTGTCTGGCTTATATCCCAATGCATCTGCATATTCATCCATCATAGCACATTCATATACAGATGTATTTTTAAATAAACATCATTAATTCAAAGGTTTTACTAAGGTGGTATCGGATCAACAATATTGGTTGGTTCATTCCTTATGGATCAAGTCAGGTGGGACTATAATCTTTGGTATACGTTGATAGTTGTATTGATTCCATCAGGACATTAGATATTGGTGTTACCAGGGGCTGTCTCGGTCTCTGATTTGCTTGATTCATGGCACAACTATTCATTCAAGTTTAAAAAATCATATTCAAGATTTATTCAAATTTACTCAAGTGTTAGAATACAAGACATAATTCATTTCAAAAAGTTGTTTCATCACAAAATGTTCAACATTCCACTCCAAAAGGCCCAAATAAATAAGTACACCAAGTATATTTGCATTCCATCGCTTGAGTTTCTCTAGAACATCCATGTATCATAGTCATGAATGTCGTGCTCCGTGCCATTAACCAACACCAAGCCTTGATCATGTCAATCCTGCAAAATCACACACAATGAGAAAAAGTCAAGCCATTATGCTTCACACATGAGCTCATGCATCAAAACAAAGGGAAAAACCATTTTGCATGATGGTAACCGGTTACACCTGCTTCTAATAGCCAAAATACCATTTATGTGTGATGGTAACCGATTACGTAAAAAAGGGTAACCAGTTACACTTGCTTCCAATAGCCAAAATACCTTTTTTGCGTGATGGTAACCAATTACGCAAAACGGGGTAACCGGTTACACCTACTTCCAATAGCCAAAATACCCTTTCTGCGTGATGGCAAACGGTTATGCAAAATAGGGTAACCGGTTACACCTGGGACGGTGGGCCAAAATACTGCATTTTTAGCAGCAATGCAATATCCTTTGCACTCTAAATCAATCCAAATGCTTGCATCAATACATATTACAACCTCTACACAATTATGTAGCAACCAACCATACCATTCATGCATTAAACCAAACTTCTAACACTTTAACTCACCAAAACTCTCAACATTGCGAGTTACTCATAACAGTCTCAAACTAATTCCAAACCTCATCAAACTAACTCCAAACCTCATTTAACCAATTCCAAGCCTCACAAAACTAACTTTGAACCTCCATTTAATCCAAACCTATAACCTATATAAACACATCAATCTCATCAAATTGAGGATAACCAAAAATCAAAAAAATCAGAACCTAATCATTCTCTTATAATCACTCATTGTAAATTCAACTTTCACTCTCTTACTTCATCTTCTCCAATTCCTCTCCCTACACTAAAGCTCAATAACCATTCGAGCAAGCTTCACATTAAAGTTTGTTGTCAATTAAGCTATACCTCTTGCATTCAACAATATTCCTACATTCATATAATCAACACCAACAACAATAATTCAATTCAAAAAATTTGATATTCAATTCTTGAAGAGAAGAAGTTCATAGTGGAAGTAGAAGAGTAAAGGTTCAAAGTAGTATACCTCTAGTTTTCACTTCATCTTCTTCATCTCCAACATCAAACTCCAAGAACAAAGCTACGTTCTTGCAGGTCGGCGAATTTTTTTACTTCCTTATTTGCTGAATTTTTGATACCACAATGTAGCTTGTGTAGTAGAGAATCAAAACCCCAAGGTTTGGTGGCTTGATTCTCCTCCATCTCCATTTAATTTTAGATTTTATGCTTAGGGTTCTTGACTCTAATACCCCAATTTTTAGAATTGATTAACTTCTAGTTAGAATAGATGAGATATTAGGATAAAGGAGGTTGAGAGGAGTAGGAAAATGGTGTTTTTTCTTGATTCCGACCAACTCTGTCACCTCCGGCGCGGTGGTGTTGGAGCTCCGGTGGTGGTTCCTTTTTTACATGAAAGTTGGAATATGATGTATTGAGAAGGCAAAGTTGTGTTACTGATTTTTCTACATTTTCCTTTGCAAATTTTGTTGGGCTTAGCCATTAAGCCCAATATTTTGCTTTCCACACCCCTGTTTTACTAGATGTTATCCATGCTGAATCCATAAACATTTCTTTGTATTTGGGCTTATTATGTTGGGTCCAAAGCCCCTATTGCTAAATTTTGCACTCTATTTCCAGATTTTGCATCCTTATCCAGGCTCATTTATTTGTTTTAATTATTTTCTTATTAATTATTTCTTTGATCAATTGATTTCTTTTTTCCTTATTAATTATTGATAATTAGATTAATTAGGAGCTTAATTAGGATTAACGTGTTCATAATCATGTAGAACTTAATTAGATTTTGATTAGAATTTTAATTAAGATTAATTGTTTTATTATAAATAATTTGAATAATTAATTTTAATAGATTTTAATTCTAGTTTAATTCCTTAATTGTTTTTATGAATTTGACCATTCTAACCCTAGGATTTTCATAGTGAAATTCATGTTCCCTTAGGATTTGGAATAGATATTGATCGATTAACCATTTTAGTCAAGTTAATTTTCATGAGATATTTGATTAATTTTCCTTTAATCTTTGCATGACCCCTTAGGTAGAACTTGTACATATTTTAACCTTTAGATTAAGATAACCATAGATTGCAAGTTAATTCAAACTCTTTGATTCAAGTTGATAAAAAAAAATTGATTAATTAAATCCTTTGATTCATGTACAATCCCACAGTCTATCCAAGTGATCAAAAGTCCCTTGATCACTTGATAAGGCTATTTCTGTGAAGTTGTGGATCTCAAGGCCTCAAGTTTAGACTTTCAAGGCATCCCAGGCAAATCAAGCAGTGGATTATACAAGGCATATCAAAGGTGTTTCTTCAAGAGCTTGTCAATCAAGATCAAATTGTATGACATGAGCCTTAAGAGATAGGGAATGAATGAGAGTGGAGAATTCCATTAACTCATTCTGAATATCTTTTGGTACGAAACAAATGACCTATTTGCTCATCGTATTCACATTTATTCATAAACTTTAGCACAGTTAAAATCATATGATCGTCAAGTCTCTCCCTTCAAAGAAACAGTGCAACAATCAGAGGTCTCCATCAACAACTTATCAATCATGATTCAAGTTGCATGCCATGAGCCTTAAGTAACAAAGAATGATGAGAGTGGAGAATTCCTATCCTTGTTTAGGGTATCCTTGGGTACGGGATGAATGACCCAATTGCTCAAGGTATTCGCCTTTGTTCATAGACTTTAATGAAATTCGAATCGAATGGTTGATAAGGTCTTCATCATCATAAGGAGCAACAAGGATTCTTCTTCAGCAACTTGAAAGATACGATGAGAATCACATGCCACGAGCCTTAAGTAGTAAAGAATGAATGAGAGTGGAGAATTCTATTAACTCATTCTGAATATCTTTGGGTACGGGATAAATGATCTAGTTGCTCATCATATCCACCTTTACTCATAGACTTTAGGGTGGTTCATATCCAATGACTGCCAAGTCTTATTCATCTTCTGTTATCACATATTATCTCTTGTCTCATCAATCATCTTGTTGTCATCCCTAGTAGGCTGAACTACGAAAGCTCTGACTTTCTCATTGCACTGTGAGGATACGTAGGCACGAGGATTCAGATTCTTCGCGAGCTACCCTATTTATTAATAACATCTTATCATTTCTTCATTCATCAACCAATACTATCTTTTTTAGATCAAATATCATTTTCCATTGGACTCCATGCACATACTTTTAGGACGATATAACGATAATCCACCTTGTGAACCAAGAGATGTTCGTGATGTGAAACCAAACACTTTATTCCTTCTTTTTTGGCTAAGACGTCTGTTTACTCTTCGGTTCAGAGTTTATTCCTTCATCGATCCATATACCATTCTTCTTTGATTTTAAATTGTTTGTTCCTTACAGTGATACATTATTCCTTGTACTAAACAACACTGCATTTAACCCTTGAAGTTGTGTTTGTCTTATAAGGCCTTGTTGCATAGACAAATACCTCTCTCTTTGTTTCCACTGCAGTTAACCTTTGAAATTGGGTTTGTCTTGTGAGTCCATGTTTCTTATACATACATCACCTTTTGTTTCCACCATTCTGTTGGTACAAGTTATACTATTCATCACTTTCAACCTCTCTCTTTGTTTTCGTGGTTCCACGAACTACGAATGCTCTGACTTTCTCATTGCATAGTGAGAATACATAGGCACGATGATGCGAATTATTGGTGAGCATAATCCTAATTATTCTTCCGCCTTAAGGAACCATTCATATCTTTCAAGAACCATCATCTACCTTCAATTATTGAACCAGTCACTCCATGTGATATACTATTATCTTTGAGCCAAATACATTACCTCTTTGAGCTCCATCTTGTGTCACCTTGTGAATCAATAGTTGTTTATGTTGTGAAACCAAACACTTAATTCTCTTTGTTTTTAGCCATACCGTATAGTGGCACCACGCTTCCGGCTACCCCACATATGGTTCACGTCAGTTTTACTTTTGGGTTCAAATTTCATCCCCTTTTGGAGTTCAAATCACATTACCCTTTGGTTTAGACCACATTTTTTATCATAAATTCTTTCACCTCCCGCCACCAGTTCTATGAACTACGGAGCTCCGAGTTCCTTATTGCACTATAAGGATACGTAGGCATGAGGGCCATAATCCTCACCGAGCACTCAATCTATTCTCTTTCTTTTCCCTTATTCTTTTGCAAGTAACCTTTAGATATAACACTCATTCGAGCAAGAACAATCAAAACGATTCCCATTGAGTACAACAGATGTTAGGGTGCTAATATCTTCCCCTTTCATAACCCATTTCCTTACCCAATTTCTCTTTCCCCGAGTTTTATCAATGTTTTCCCTTTCCTTCGGGAATAAATAAAGTTCGATGGTGACTATATTGTATGTTTGAGCGTGCGATGCGTTTAGGTATATTTCCGCTAGCTTCATCTGAAAACTCTGTTGGGGAACTATACTACTTGGAGTATTTCCTAGTCGCTAAAAGGTGTTGAGCCTAGTTTTGATTGTTTTTCCATTTATTTGGATGTTTACCTTTATGCTTTACTCGCTTTATTCATCGCATTCTTTATCGCTTTAAGTATTGTTTATACTGAATATTATTTGTTATACTCTATGTTGGGTTAGGGATATAATACATGAGAGAAGCTTTATACCCGAGTTGAGTACATACGTAGGATAGACTCGTGGATAGTCGTGTAGACCTGCATTTCTCACGTTAGGTTGCCACGAGAACCACACCCAAACTAGATTCACTTTGAAGTACTTTTGTCCTACGAGAATTCTCTACGGCAAGGTGTTTTCATCTTGGATTGATGACTCTAGGAACCTTATAGGAACTACCTTTTGAAGACTATAACCTACCTGTGAGGGGGATACGGTTTTTTTTTGCAGGAAACCATAGACTCTACATACCTTTATTCTCATAGACGTCGAACTTTTGGTCCTGCATCGGGCATTATATGTAGATTATTCGATTTATTTGTGTTGCTAACATACATTATTGCATATCATTTTTGCATTGCCGTATATATGTCGGAGTTTTGAACCTAAGTTATTATATCATCAATGCTTTGAATCTATGGGTGTTGCATAATTATTTGCATTCCATCCCCAATATGTGCAGTCATTCACTTGTATCTCATGCCTATCAATCATAAAGAGCTCACCTTATCCTTTCTTCAGCCAGAAAGACGACGACTCTTTGACACAGGTACTTCACGAGAGCTAACATGTCCAGAATTATGGCAGACATGGAACACGAGAATGTTACTGTCAAGGAGGCTTTGGCTCAATTACAGGGGAAAATAGACACCTTCCAAGATAACATGAACACCATATTGAAATACCTTCAAGCTCAGAAGGTTGTTACCTCTACTTCTGCCAATCCTGCTACTGATCTGGTTACGGATGCCATTGTTGTCACCTCTTATGTTGATGTTGTTATTTATACGGTGATTCAACATGAACATTCATGCTTTGATAAATTAACATCAAACTTTTCTCCATTGAATGATATATGTCTAACCTCATAGTCAAATTCACCTGCACGTCTATTACAAATGCAGAAAACAATTATGAAGTCAATGTTATATCAAGTCAATTATTAATGTCTCAAACAAATATGAAGCATTACCTAACAATCCAATTGTTTCTTTTGTGATTCCTTTTCCAGCTTCTTTTTTTATATTTGGTAGAATGTTAAGATCAAATTTGGTAATCTTTTGTCTATTGGACTCCCGCATTTGCATCAGGTACACTCTTATCTATTCAATCATAGTCACAACAGGCTTGACTCTTCCTGCTACAAATACTGAGTTGAATTCCTCTGACTTGTTCACCAAAGTATCACACCATGGACTAGTTCTAAACCTTGGTTTTCTCCAGAACCTCAGTGGAATATTCCATAGGTTCTTGAATGTCTCTTCATTAACACTTTTCATTTCACACATTATTTTTTCCAAAGCATTTGCATGACTAGAAGTTGCAGCCTTCCACATCAGTTCCTTTAATTTAACACCTAGAAACTTCTTCCTGAAATTTCTATATAAGTGCCTAATAAGAATATCACATATTAAAGGAATACGCATCAGTACCTAACAAGAATAAATCATGTCTCAGAGGTATCCACATCAAATATGAATTAACAATAATGAATACCTAACACAAAATCTTTGGTCAACCTCTAGTAGCAACTCATTAAATGCAAGCAACAAACCCTACATTACATTCATGAATATGTAAGCAATAATTAAAATAGACCAGTCAGAATATGTAAGCAATAATTAAACATACCAGTCATATGTGTAAGCAATAATTAAAACAGACCAATCAGTTGTGCAAGCAATAATTAAACAAACCAGTCAGATACATAAGCAATAATTAAAACAGACAAGTCAAATGTCAATACCTTTTGTTGATCACTTATAAATGTATAAGTCTTGCATAATCTAACACCTCCCAAATCAGACGTCAATAGCTCCAAAAACCAACTCCATGAATCTTTGGTTTCTCCCTCAACTACAACAAATGATATTGGCAACATTTGGCAATTTGGATCCCTCCCAATGGCTGCAAGTATTTGTCCACCATAATAACCTTTAAAAAAAACACCCATCCAAACCTATGATAGGTTTGCACTTGAAGAAACTATCCTTTCAAGCTTCAAGGCATATATAGATCCTTTGGAAATATGGATTCAAAGACCTCTCAGGATTCGCACTACTTTCCTCTCCACCTTGAACCGGTTGACTTGTAATTTTCACAGTTGATCCAGGGTTTGCCCTTAACAGCTTATGACCATAATCATGGATTTGTGTATATTGCTGCCTTAATGAACCATCAACAATGTCAATAGCAAGTGAGTTTTCTCTGTATGCAAGTGTCTTATTTATCTCTATATTCCACTTTTGTTTAGTTTTCTCCATTATATCAGTCAACTTCAAACTAGGATTCTCTCTTACACTACTTTGAATCTTTTTGTCCAACCATTTGGAATTAAGGAGCCTAACCTTATAATCCTTACTGCATGTGTGCTTGTCCATAATTTTTCTCAACTGCCAAGTCTCTTCATCTTGTAATTTTGTACAATATGACTCACATGGACAACCTTTCTTACACATGACTCTCATCCTCTTGTTATCATTTTTCTTAAGTTTCAAGTTTTCTACCTGAATGACTAACAATGTTCTAACCGCCTCCTTAAATTCTTCCTTAGTAGCAAAATAAGTCAATAATTTCCACTTGTAATCCTCCATTCTTTTTGGAAGCTTGAATGTTGGAAAATCACATTTTAACACCTATTCATCTTCACTATCATACTCTTGGGGTAACTCATCACTATCATATTCCTCAATGTCATTCAAACCTCTAAAGCTTTCCTTTGGAACCTCTTCATCTTCATTATCAATTGAACCACCACCTTTAACTACTTCTTCCACCTCCCTTTGTTTCCTTGGTCTCCCAATCTTGACTTTCCATTTTCCTTTAACTTTTCCTTTGCCCTTCCCCTTTCCTTTAACTTTTCCTTTGCCATTCCCATTTCCTTTGTCATTCCCTCTTCCTTTGCCATTCTCTTTATCCACAACAATTTCTTCATCAATTTCTATAACATCCTCATCAGAATCCTCAAAGTTCACATTCAAATCATTGTCATTTTCACTACCACCATCTTCATCTTCTTCATTATATTCCAGACCCTTATATTCAGCTTGGTTACAAATAAGTCCATCAGCTACTGAATCTTTTTGAACACGTACCAGATACGGTGTGCCATCCAATACATCAGCTTCTTGATCACATAACATATAATCAGTGGTCCCCTCTAAAGTAATATCCATTATTGCATCCTCAGACACAATGTCCCCCTTCAAACTAACATCTCGACATGAACCTTTTTGGTCAATGCCCTCAGTGGTCCCACCCAAATTAACATTCTCAAATGAATCTTCTTGGTTAACTGCAATTATATCTTCTACACCAGTGGTCCCTCCTTCATCAAACTTGTCACCTAGATTATTCAAATATTCAAAAGTCTCCAAATCATCAAAAGTTTCTTTTACACCATTATTCAAATCATCCAAGGTGTCATCTTCCAATTTGTCTCTTCTACACCATTGGATCCTACACTGTTTTCTATAGACAATATTTGTTCTTCCCCATAAATTGGATGTATGACATATAGATGTACATTCCCACTAATCAGTGCAATCATTTTCATTATATTTGTTCCTGCATCATCTTTCAACAGCACTAGCTCATTATCATCCATTGCATCATAATACCACAAACTCTCCACTTTTGAGTATCCTAAATCCTTTAACCCACCCAACACCTCAAAATAACTCCAGAAATCAGGGTCAACTTGTCAAACCTCCTCTAACCCATCGTAACCTAACCTGTTAAACTCAACAAACACCCCCCATGATAGATAACACACTCAAACATATCACTCATGATCTAATAATGCAGAAGAAAATGTAGAAATGAGTCTTCGAAGTAGGAGAAAATGTTAAAGGTTTGCTTTTTAAAATAGCAAGCACATAAACGTACCTTAGACTGGAAATGAACAAAGGTGAAAGTTGATGAGTTACTTCTTATTCGTAGTCTAACTATCGTCGTCTTTTTTGCTCCAATTTCTTCTTCGTAACAGCTAGAGCTTCGAACATTGTGAAGTAAAATTATGAACTAGTGTTCAGACGTTATGTTTCTAAAAGTATGAACCAATTGAAACAACACTAATAACATGCGTATTAATAACTAAAACAACAATAACAATATGCCATGTCACTAATTCACTATGTCACGCTGGCGTTTTATAACGTTTTTTCAGTATAATTTAAGAGAATGGACATATAAGGTTAACATAGGTTCTTAAAGGACTATATTATAACGTTTTTGAATCGATGAACTAAATAAAAATCATAAATTAACTTAAGAGACTAAAAGATGAATTAAGTCAAATAAATATAAAAAGGAATGGGATTGACAAAAGTATACAAATTTTCAACAAAAACATTTTAACCATTAAAACCAAATTTTCAACAAAAACATTTTAACCATTAAAACCTTTGCACAAAAATGAAAATATATACCAAAAGAAAAAAAATTAAAACCCTAAAACAACAACAACAACTCAGCAGCTCCCATAAGCTTCGGCACCTTCTATCATAAACACGCTGTAGTCCTCTCCTCGCCGGAAAAGCAACCGGAGTTGGTCGTCGGAAACCAGAAAAGTGAGTAAGCTCTCCAGGTTTTTCTTATTTTTAAGGATTACTCTTCCCCTCTTCTGTAGCGCGCGGATTCCTGCGCGATTTGCTCGCAGCCACTGCACTAGTGGTTCAACTGCATCGCAGCCAAGCTCTACTCCATCTGCAATCGATTTTCAGTAACCGCTTGCAGATGTTTCGCGTGACATTGTTATTTGTAGTTAACTAGGGTTTTATTGCAGTATTTAATTTGATTACCATGCGTTTGAAATCAATCAATCTTTCTGCAGCAGTTGATCTTTTGGGATACAGGGTTCACTGATTCTGATTGATTTGTTGTCGGAAGAATTTACTTTTTTTTTTGTAAACAAACTCATTATTAAGCGCATGTTCGATCAGAATTTATCATGTACTTGTTCTTCTAGTATATAAGCTAGTTTTACAATCAAAGAGTAAATGAGTTTTATGGTTGGCTTACTTTGTTATTTTCAGTAGCATTGGAAACTTGGGCATATTCTTATATTTATTTTCATCTTGCTTTCATTGTTTGAACTTAAGTTAGTTGATTTTTTTTAAAGCAATGCTACTAACCTTTTTTAGAAGCATTTGTAAACTTTTTCATCTTTTTTTGTTTACGCTTCACAGGTTTTTAGTGAAATTACCGATTCATCTTCATGGCTAATAATCCATCACAGCTTCTTCCATCAGGTTTTTTACTTCACTACCTCTCTGGAACCATATATTGGGTTATCTAGCATAGCTTTGAACTCTGTTTCAGATAACTTATCATTTTTTATTGAAAATATGCAGAGTTGATTGACCGCTGTATAGGTTCAAAAATATGGGTGATAATGAAAGGTGACAAGGAGCTTGTTGGTACTCTTAGAGGTTTTGATGTGTATGTCAACATGGTCCTTGAAGATGTTACTGAATAGTAAGACCTGAACTACAACATGTTGCTTTTATCCACAAAAATTTTTGATGTTATGTTTTTTTTCCAGTATTTATACTGTGCTTATTTGACTGTTTCCTGTAAAAGTAAAACATATGTTTGTTGGGTAGAAATTAGAATAAGACCAGCATTATGTGTTTGTAAAGATGCAATTGTTTCATGCTTGGACTCAATGCCCCTCAGATTTTTAAAATACACTTCTGACTGCAAATTGTTATATTATGCTAGTTTTGCTAATTTACAATTTTTTAATCCCATTTTATGAGTGTTTACATTAAGTTTGAATTGGCATGATGTTGGAGAAATTCATTAAAGCTCTTTTCTCAAACCTTTATGTAGAAAGGTTTCCTTTGGGCAGAAAGATGTGAAATCTGAAATTGAATTTGATTTGTTTTGTTTTGGAGCTGTGTAGTAATAGTGGATTTGAACTATATAGTAGGTCATTGATAAATGGGTGATTTTGGTTTTGACAGCACAGGAAAATGTTTGTTTAAAATTCATTTTTTAGGTTTGTTTAGTTAAGATTTAAGAAAGTAAAGGGCTCTTTCACTACTAATTTGTACAAACTCCTATCTTAAGTTGAATGCCCATGAGCTATATAACCGGGGAAGCAAAAACATTTAAACCTGATGGTGAATTTTTACTAAGGGTCCTGGTCCATGACTTAATGTGATTGTTATTAGTAATGACTCATCTAGAGTCGATACAATAGGAATCTTCCATATGTTTACTTTCATTTCCCAGTGACCAAATGTTAAAGCCTCATCTGTCACACTGCAAGTAGGAAAGTGCCCATGGTGATTACTTCACAAAACCCAAATGACTTATCTAGATTACTCCACACTGCAAGTATGAAAGTGCCCATGGTGATTACTCCATAAAACCCAAATGACTTATACCTCAATGCGAACAAAAAAAAATTGCTGTCACGACCTAAAGACTAGCTAACATCCTGACTTTCGGTTATCTTATCTCCCAACTATAACTGTCAACTGGTTAAACCTTAAAAGGAGATGCCCCAAAGTAAATATATGTATGTCTTAGATAATGTAAACATCTACTCCATGAGATCTATAGGAACTCCCTTTGCACACTAAAGGGTCCTCCAGTCTCTCTCTTGGAGCTATATAAACAAGAGGCCTCTCTAAGCAAAGCATTATAGAGTCTTCTAACATCCGCCATTATCATCTTTTAGTCATGTTACGAATGTGTGTCATCATGTCTAGGTTAAGTGTTTAGGTTTAGTTTATCATGCAAATATAGTAATAGTATACCAACAATTATGTTTTTTTCTTCTCATTGGGTGTTGTTTGATATATGATCAAATGATATCATAATGCCTCAATCACATGCTAACTTCACAGATAGACTATTCATATCTAATTCTCCAAAACACCAATCTCCTCTACACCTGTACACGTGTGTGCCGACGAATGTTGGTTTCCTCCATCACTGCATCTATGTTTTAGTGGAACATATTTCAATGGGCTATTTCTTCTGGGGTTTGAGGAGTCTTAAGTATCAAGTGTTTGTTAATAAGAATCTTCACGACATTTGTGATTATTTCATGCTGAAATTACAGAAGATTTTCTTACTTTTATTTCATCATGGCTTTTGTGTCTGTATGTTTTATGTTAGTTCTCCATTCTCCTTGATTTGGTTGTTCATGTGTGCATGCACATGGTGATGCCTTGGGTACATAATAAATTGATTTGGTTTATTGCTTTTATATGCATTCAACAGTGAGATCACTGCCGAGGGGAGAAGGATAACTAAGCTTGATCAGATTTTACTCAATGGAAACAACATTGCCATTGTAAGTGTCAAATACTCAATTGTTTTCTATCTACCAAATTTCTATGGATTATTAATAGATCATTTAACTTGGCAACTTTAGAAAATGTTGGCAGTAATCTCACGTATGTTTTTAGTTTTTCTGGGGTAATAGTGATATACTAACAATATGTGGTGTGCAATGCAGTTGGTTCCTGGTGGTTCACCTGATCCAGAATGAATAATGCTACTTGGTTACATCTATTTTTAACTCTTAGTTGTTGCACAAGGTGCATAATTCCTATATTTTAAAGATGATTCTGAGACAAGCTAGGTTTTTTTTCTTCCGTGAGCTTGTTAAGGATACATGATCGAAGTAACTGTTAAACCTTTATCATTATGTTGAATTGTGGATTTTCTAGTGTAACAAGCTATGATATTGGTTATAACAATTAATTGTGCACCTTTATATTACTGTTTCTCTTCTATTATTACTTTTAAAGTTCAATTTTTTGTGCGTACCTGCTATTTACATGTATTTGAAGCTTGAACATATAATGTAGTGATAGTTTTTTGACATAGTAAAATTACTTTCGTTAGGATTTTGGGAGTACTAATATAACGATGAAGCAGGTTATTACTATAATAACAACATTTACCACAGAACTACTTGGATAGATTCTGAATGATGTCCATGTTTAAAATATATAACATAAACCAGTTTAATTACTAATGATTAGATTGATTTAAACAGTTTTTATTGGTTTGCAGTTCTTTATCTTTTTTATTGAGTGGTTTGCCAGTTCTATTATACTTCCATCTTTATTATAACAGAATTTATATTTTAGATTCTTGAATAAGCGATGTATCTAATATATATTTATTTCAGATGCATGCATTAGTTATTCAATTAAAGTAAACTTTCTCTTATAATAGAGATTGATGGGAATAATTGGTTTTAGAAGTTTTGGTTTCAGAGGTTGAATTGACTTTCTTAAACTGTGCTGGTTGATCATTTTCAAACACTGTTTTGTTCTCAACTTCATTTGATATTTTCACCTATGTTTTTTAGTATTAGGAAGATTTAAATGTTATGGTTATGGACTTCAGTGTAGCTGGTTAGTGTTAGTTAATAACCGACGAGCTCTAATATTTTGAAAAATCGACTACAAGATTCTACGATAACTTAAATGATTAAGGCATATATTACATGTTTAATAAATATGAATAGAATAGGCACCACAACTCATTAATCATTTACAAAACACAATTAATCATGACTTTTTTAAATATCATTAACAACGATTTGTCGGTTTGTATTTCAACCCATATTGTGGTTACTAGTATATTTGAAAGGTTGAAAATTATGTCTAATTTTATTTTTTTGGGTAGAGACTAACGTAATTAAGGTTTTTGATACCCATTGACTCCACATTTTTCGATCTTTTTGACTGATTATTAGTCTATGACTTGATAATTTTAAAATTACTAGTTGTTTATTTGGCTTTATATATATATATATATATATATATATATATATATATATATATATATATATATATATATATATATATATATATATATATATATATATATATATATATATATATATATATATATATATATATATATATATATATATATATATATATATACTCTTCAATCATTGTAACATATAATCTAGATCAATTAAATAAACTCTCTTCAATTTAATTTCATTTCAATCCTCTATAATTTCATATATCCTTCTTTATGCATGTTGTCTTTCCATTCTAATCCTATGAAACTTTCATTCTAATCCTATGTAATTTCATATATCCTTCTTTATGCACATTGTCTTATTTAACAAGTTATTCATCAAGAGTATCAGTTGGATCCAAACTTCGATTAATGATAAATGGAAGCACATTTTCGAATGCTATATTTAAATTTTAAAATATTCTTGAAATCGTGAATGCTGGTTTGTATGCATTGAAAGTCAATAAAACTAAGGCACAAAAGATAATTCATTGTGAGTTGATTAAAAAAGATGGAAAATGTATATCCTTCATCCATCAATGTTTGAACCCAAATATCTTTGAGAAGATTAATGAGGAAGAAATGGTTAAGGATGTAAGAGATACACTCAAGAAGTTGTATGTAGATGATGAGAAATTAAAGAAGGGGCAATTGCAATCTTTGATGAATCAATATGAGAACACACAGATGAATAATGATGAGGTAGTTGCAAATTTCTTTTCAAAATTGGTGTTGTGCAAAAAGTTAAAAAAATTCTTTATAACCAGAACTTCAAACTTTGACCACATTGTCGTGGCAGCCGAAGAATCTAAAGGAAGGTTGTCTTAGATGAAGCTTGAAGAGTTCCAAGCATCCTAGGAGGTTCGTGAGTTAAATTATAAGAATTACGATAAGGTCACATAACAAACTCTACACGCTAAGTTCTCAAAGAAGATGAGACCAACAAGGAGAAAGAAAAGTGGAAGAAGAAGTTGAATGATAAATGTGTTGTCAAGAATTGTGTGTGTGTGTGAGAGAGAGAGAGAGGCAAAAATGGTGCCTCTCACGATAAGAAATTCAAGAAGAAAGTGGAACTGAAGGAAATGGAATGTTGTTGTTGTCAAAGGTTTGACCATTATGCAAGAGATTGTTACTTCAATAAAGAAGTCAATGATACTGACAAAGAAGAAGCAAAATTTTCACATGCAAAAAATAGTGATTCTGATGCGGTCATATTAACGACCAATACACATTTGACACAAGATAAAGTCAATGTATGGTATATTGACACTGACAGTAATGATCTTATGATATACAACAAATATTGGTTATAAAGTTTGTTAGGTAAGTGAGAAATGTTGTCGAATTTGCAGATAAAATCATAGTAACATCTGGGAGTATGAGAAACATTCTTGCGAAGAAGAAAGATAATGATAAGGGATGTGTTATATGTTCCTCATAATCAGCTTGTTGCTTGATAAGAGTTATACCATGATGTCGGAAGATAAATAATTTAATGTGTTTGATGCAAGTTCCAAACTAATTTTGTTGGCATTTATGTCTAACAACATAACTTTCAAAATTATGATCAATATGATTGACCGTCAATGTATTGTATCAATCACAACTAAGGATCAAAACTAGATTTAACATAATAGACATGATCACCTGAATTTCAAAAGTTTGAATCTAATGCACATGAAGAAAATGGTGAATGAAATTCCTCATATCAAAATGCCCAATCATTTATGTGAAGAGTATTGTTGTTACCACGAAAAATCTCTAAGGCATGCTAAAAGCGTAATTAATGAAGGAGTCCTGTGAATGTGGGGGTTATACCCCATCAAAGGATGAAGAGATGTTGAAGGCAAGCAAGAGTAGAAAAAATACAGATCAAAAGATGAAGCCGACATGGGAAGCTGGCCTTGTCGACAGGCCATTTCTGTCGACCAACGTAAAGTTTGGGACTTAAAAGAATTACAACCAAATGAGCAGAAGACAACGTCGCCCTAACGTCTGGGCGGGAGAAATTTGAAATTTAAAATGACCAGCAGTTATAAAAAGAATAAGAGCGTCAGGATGTGGGGCAGTTAGCAAGACATGGGTGCAGCGGTTGTGCATATCGTGTGACATAACATCTGCTAGTTTCTAGGAGTTTTAGCTTATGAGCAGTTTCCTCTAGTTTAGTATAAATAGAATGTCCCACAAGGGGCTCAGGGTGTTCACTTTGTACTAAAAATCACTTGTAAGAAAACTTTCCATTCCCAGCGCGAGGAAGCAAGAGTTTTTTGAGAGTGCTATGTACGTGAATCACCACATTTATTTCAATGCAACTTCCTTACTTTTCAATTGTTCCCGTTGAATATTTTATCTTAATTTCATTTACTTTTGAGTTATCATTTTACGTTGTCGACACTGATTCTATTACGATAATAGAATTTACCAAAAGCGTGTTCGTTGTATACCTTTGTTGAATGTTATAGCGTTGTCGGTCACGAGTCACCTATAGGCAATAACATTATCTAAACCGTTCGTGTGGAAAAACCCTACGCTTGTTCGACACTTTGTCAGGAGCCGTTCCTCACAAAGTCATTCTGTCGAGTTGGACAAGCCTCACTTGCACTAGCACATGTCCTAGGATCAACTGGTCGATCCTTCCAGTAACCCTTTGTTTTAAAGCCTAGGGAGGACCAGCGGTTGTTTACCAATTTCCACAATAAACAAAATGGCACGCCCAGTGGGACGGTGCTAGAGCAGTTGCGGAAAATTGCATGAAACTTAGAAGTGGCAAACTATATAGTAAGCCACGAAATAGTGTGAAAATGTCAGAAACTAACACAGATGAAGTTCCACGAGGAACTTTATCCACTACGGAAACAGTAGTCTCACAGGTTGCCACTTTGCCACCAATGACAGGTGCAGCCTTAACCACGTCGATTACGGGTGCGGTTGGAACGTCAATTCCTCAGCCTCCACCGGGGGGTTCAGGATCAACGATAACGACGTTCAGACCATATGTGCCTCGCTTTGGCACCACATATCCGCTTTATGGAATACCGTATTCCTTAATGCCAGGATACCAGTCGACATCTAGTGCAACATTGTTTTCATATACAATTCCTCCCTTGCAAGGATCAACGCAAGGGGGTAACATGAGGAACACTACTCAGAACAGGACCATGCCGCTGTCAAACACTTCAGTAGCGGTGTTGAGACAACAAATGGACGACAGTAACCATGAATTGGTTAACATGTTGACCAACCAGATGGGCACAGTCTTCAATCCACTGATACAAGAATCTGCTGAAACAAATAGGCAGGTGGCGAACCAATTGACACGTTTGTGCAATTTTCTGGGGGCACCGGCTCGACAGGTGACGCCAATGATGAGACCGACTGTTCCGGTGCAGATGGAGATAGGGGCAATGGAGGAGGAGACAGTCCACGAAGGACAAATCATTAGACCCCTTCAACATCAAGGCGTCGAATCAGGAGTCGCAGGATGTAACCAGATGATAATGGTTAACCGACACCAAGATGTTGATCAAATTGTCGATCAACATCGACAAGAAGATGTGGCAGTGGAAAATAATTTGACGACTATTGTCGAAAGGATTATGGCTAGAAATGGCATGGGTGCTACATTGCAAAGGCCATTATACGCTTCCCCGTTAGCTGAATTTATTCTCCAAGCCGAGGCACCCAGGGGGATGAAAGTGCCTAAGTACACTAAATTTGGGGGAGACTCTGGTGAATCGACGATAGAGCACGTTGCCAGATACTTAACAGAGTCAGGGGATCTAGCTCATAATGAATGTTTGAGAGTAAAGAACTTCCCCTCCTCTCTGACCAAGGCTGCCTTTACATGGTTTACTTCGTTGGCCCCAAGTTCAATCGATTCGTGGGCCAAACTAGAAAAGAAGTTCCATGAACAGTTTTACGAAGGACACTTCAAAATTAGTTTGGCAGAATTGTCTAGTATCAAGAGAAGGTTTGCTGAGAGTATCGATGATTATCTGAATCGTTTTAGGTCCTTAAAGACTAGGTGCTTTACGCAAGTGCCAGAACATGAACTAGTTCAAATGGCCACAGGAGGTTTCGATTATTCCATTAGGAAGAAGATAGATCCAACTTTTGTGAAAAGTATGTCACAACTGGCTGATAGAGTCCGACATCTAGAACGACTAAGGCTAGAAAAAGTTAGGCACAATAAGTCTAAGAAGGAAAAAGTAGCGTTCGTCGAATACGACGCGACAGACCCAATACGTGAGGTTGATTATGCCTCATCGACCGAATTAGAAATCGACGTGGCTGAACTAAAGCCAGGATCCGCCTATGAGTGTCGATCATTGCTGCCTGCGCAAGGGAAAAATCCTGTCGAAAACAACCCAAAATTCCCTTCGAGAACTTATACTTTCGACGTGTCGAAATGTGAGGAAATTTTTTACTTATTGGTCAAAGATGGGAAAATGGTGGTACCTCCTAGTACTAAAATACCACCGTTGGAACAAAGACAGAAAATAGGGTTTTGTAAATATCATAACTATCTTGGTCATAATACCTCTAATTGTTACCTTTTCAGGGATTTGGTTCAGAAAGCAATTCAAGAAGGCAGACTGAAATTTACTGGCCGCAAAATGAAGATCGACGTTGATCCTCTTCACCAGGAGGAAGCCCTATTCGTGGAGCCAGTCGAGATCAACATGGTCGAGATCACTGAATATGATGAGGCCAACATGCTGGAGAAAACTGGAGAAAGCCCAAATGCCGATATAGCTGAAGTCTACCCAAGGGCTGATGAAGACTTGGTGGATTTTCTCTATCGCTGCAAGAACAAGGGTTCACAAGTGTGCTTGTGCCCAAGATGTGGTGCTGTCACCGACAAAGTAGCGGCAGAGAATTTCCAGAAGCTGCAACTAGGTAAAAGCAAAAGGAATGCGCCGACCAGGGGTTACCAGAATGAAAAAGGCTCAAAAAAGGTTGTGGGAAATAACCAAACAAGGCCTAAAAGCTTGGTGCCGTCGACAAGTGCTCCTAGAGGTACTTGGATCAAGCCTTAGGAAAAACAAGACACCCCATAAGGGGTTATTGCTGCTGCTAGAGAAGGTCTAGCAATTAACTACAGGCGTGAATTTAAGTCTGAAAAGAGGACTCATATCTCTGAAAACTATTTGGGAAAGAACCCCATGTCGAGGACTCAATGGAGACGTTTTTAGAGGCGTAAACAGGCCGAAAGAGAAGCTGCAAGAGGCATGACCAGCGAGGCGAACGAGGGGAAGAAAATTGTTGTGAAAGTCGATACAGCCGCGAAGGAACGAATAAGGGAATACGTCCATCGACCAAATGAAAGGTGTTCTGAAGAAGTGACTGATGACTTCAATTCAGAATCTGAAGCAAGTCTCGACATCCTGGTCAACGTGGTGTCGATCCTACCACAAGAATACAAGTGTGTGATTGAAGTCGAAGGGTCGGTGGATAATGCTGACGCTGAAGAAATGGCTTTGCACCAACCAAGATGCTATTTTGTGTTGAACGATGGCTCTGCTGAAAGCCAGGAGGCAGTGTTCGAAAGACCAACGATAAACATGAAAAATCATTTGAAACCACTGCTGATAAGGGCAAAAGTGGAAGGCGTAACTGTCAACAAAGTTCTGGTCGATTATGGTGCCACGGTTAACATCATGCCACACCATATTCTGAGGAAGATTGGTAAGTATGATACCGACATCAGATCTAATAACGTGGTTTTATCAAACTACAGAGGAAAGACGAAAAGCACCATGGGAGTGATTATGGTGAATGTCATAGTGGGTTCAGTAACCAGGCCGACACTATTCATGGTGATAGACGCTAAGCCAAGTTACAACTTGCTATTTGGCAGAGAGTGGCTACATGGCGTAGGAGCTGTACCATCTTCAGCACACCAAAGGCTGGTGATTTGGAGAGAGGATGGGGTGGCCGAAAATATCGAAGCCGACCAAGGATACTTTATGGCGGATGTGACTAATGTCGGCAAGAAGGAGTTTGAAAGAAAACTGGCCAACATCTCTCCTTGCTTCCCAGCTGAGGATGTATATGCTAATCTAAGTGAAGCTTTCGTCTCTCTAACTCTACATGAGACTCACGGTTTCATTTGGGATGTGGAACGCCTAGATGATCCACCCTATACAGGTATCCAGCCGACAAGCTAGGGGGACGTCACTGATGATGTCTGAATTAGAAGCTCTAAGAAAGATTTCGGCATACGTTGTCGAGAACAAAATAAAATTGGTACTAGAAGTTGAAGAAAACATGGTCGTTGAAGCCTGTGCGTTACATAAAGAAGAATGTATGGATATTGGGCCAGAACCCCAGATAAGCCAACTCTGGCTAAAAGGAACATCGACATGCAGCGTCTGGACTGCATTTATGACAATGAACCTTTAGGGTTTGAAAAAGACCCAAAGGCACCAGAGAAAATCCGACCAAAAGACCCCTTGGAGGAAGTCGACCTTGGCGAGAATGGCGAGAAAAGGCCAACATACATAAGCGCCAACATCGACAACGAACTAAAGTATGAGGTAATATCCATACTTAAAGAATTTAAGGACTGTTTTGCTTGAGATTATAACGAAATGCCTGGTTTAAGTAGAGATTTGGTCGAGTTAAAGCTGCCAATAAAAGCTGGAAGAAAGCCAGTGAAGCAGACACCCAGGCATTTCCCCCCAGAGATCATGGCAAAGATAAAAACAGAAGTAGAAAGACTCCTGAAAAGCAAGTTTATTCAAACTGCAAGGTATGTCGAATGGCTGGCCAATATTGTGCCAGTCATAAAGAAAAATGGGTCTTTAAGAGTATGTATTGATTTTAGGGATCTAAATGCTGCCACCCCAAAAGATGAATATGCCATGCCCGTGGCTGAAATATTGGTCGATTCGGCCGCTGGTTTTAAATATTTAAGCATGTTGCATGGTTATGCTGGATATAACCAAATTTTCATTGCAGAAGAAGACGTGCCGAAGACGGTGTTTCGATGTCCAGGAGCCCTGGGGACATATGAGTGGGTTGTCATGCCATTCGGTTTGAAAAATGTCGGGGCAACATACCAGAGGGTAATGAACTCAATGTTCCATGATTTCATTGAAGATTTCATGCAAGTCTACATTGATGATATTGTGATAAAATCCAATTGTCAACGTACTCACGTCGAACATCTTCGAAAAGCCTTTCTGAGGATGAGGAAATGTGGATTAAAAATGAATCCATTAAAGTGCGCTTTTTGTGTGCAGGCAGGCGACTTTCTTGGTTTTGTGGTGCATAAAAAGGGTATTGAAGTAAACCAAAGCAAAACAAAAGCCATTATGGACGTCAAGCCTCCGTCGACCAAAAAGGAGTTGCAATCTTTCCTGGGAAAAATAAATTTTCTTAGAAGATTTATATCGAATCTAAGTGGCAAAACAAAAGCATTCTCCCCATTACTTCGACTGAAGAATGAGGATTTCAAGTGGAAGGATGAACACCAAGAGGCTTTCGACAAAATCAAAGAGTATTTGACTAGGCATCTAGTACTGGCCCCTCATGTTAGGCATAGGCCAATGAGACTGTATGTTGCAGCCTCAGAATCGACTATAGGGAGTATGTTAGTCCAAGAGGATGAAAAATGTGTCGAAAGACCTGTGTATTACCTTAGTCGAATGCCTAATGATCCTGAAACTAGGTATAGTGATATAGAAAAACTATGTTTATGCCTGTATTTCTCTTGTATGAAATTAAAGCAATATATCAAGCCTGTTGATGTGTACGTATCTTCCCACTTTGATATTATTAAACACATGTTATCTAAACTAATTTTGCATAGTCGAATTGGAAAATGGGCTTTAGTGCTAACAGAATACTCCCTGACATACGTGCCATTGAAAGCGATGAAAGGGCAGGTGGTAGCAGATTTTCTTGTCGACCATTCAATGGTCGAAATGGCGCAGAATTACGTAGATCTAGCACCATGGAGGCTATACTTCGATGGGTCAAGACATAAGCATGAATTTGGGATATGAGGAGTCATAATTTCTCCAGATGGAATTTCAGCAGAGTTCAAATACAAAATCGAAGGGGTATGCACCAATAATGAAGCAGAATATGAGTCACTGATCACCGGACTTGAACTACTGCTAGAATTGGGGGCAAGGAATATCGAAATTATGGGAGATTCAGAGTTAGCGATTAAACAAGCATCAAAAGAGTATAGGTGTGTTAAAGAAAATCTGATCATGTACTTCGTGGTCACCATCAGACTACTCAAGAGGTTTGAGCAAGTCAATCTCCAACACATACCACGGCAAGAAAACCAAAGAGCAAACGATTTGGCGCAGGAGGCCTCGGGGTACAAAGCGTCGAAAGACCGGGATGAAGAAGTCCAAGTAAGAGAGAAAGTACGAGCGACAGTGTTGTCACCGTCAGATTTGGCGATCGTGAAGTTGAGAGCCATAGATAAAAATCATTTTGAAATTCTGGCTGTCGACGACGAGGGGGAAAGTGACTGGCGTAAACCGCTAGTCGATTACTTACGTAATCCCGTGGGGTTGAAAAATCGAAAGATAAAATATAGGGCCCTTAGCTACGTCTTGGTAAATGATGAGTTATTCAAAAAGACAGTCGAAGGAGTGTTACTAAAATGCCTGGGAGAAAGTGAGGCATATGTGGTTGTGTCGAGCATACATAGCGGGGAGTGTGGGGCACATCAAGCTGGTGTGAAGATGAAATGGCTCTTGATGCGCTCAGGAGTTTATTGGCCTTCAATGCTGAAAGATTGCATTGAATTTGCTAAAGGCTGTCAAGAATGTCAGTTACATGGGGGCATACAACATGTGCCTGCAAGCGAGCTGCATACAATTGTGAAGCCCTGGCCATTTCGAGGATAGGCTCTGGACGTTATAGGAGAAATAAAGCCAGCCTCGTCGAAACAACAAAGGTATGTGCTAGTCGGTATCGACTATTTCACGAAATGGGTTGAAGCCGTAGCATTGACAAATGTGGACCAAGAGGCTGTAATAGACTTTGTCTAGAGTTACATCGTCTGCAGGTTTGGCATCCCAGAAACGATTACAACCGACCAGGGGTTAGTTTTCACTGGTCGAAAAGTGCAAGATTTTTCAAAAGAAATGGGAATCAAATTAATGACCTCTACCCCCTATTACGCACAGGCGAATGGCCAAGTCGAAGCCGCTAATAAGGTAATCATCAGCCTTATAAAGAAACACATAGGAAAGAAGCCAAGAAATTGGCATAATACGTTGGACCAAGCTTTGTGGGCATGTCGAACGTCACCAAAAGAAGCAATTGGAACAACCCCATTTCGACTGGCTTATGGGCATGACGCAGCATTGCCAGTAGAGATTCAGGTCCAGGAGGTTAGAACCCAAAGGCAGTATGAAATACCTTCTGAAGATTATTGGAGTATGATGACAGACGAATTAGTCGACGCAGATGAAGAAAGAATGCTAGCATTGGACTCCCTACAAAGACAGAAAGAGAAAGTTGTCCGAGCCTACAATAAAAGGGTGAGAGAGAAAGTGTTTGCTGTCGACGATCTGGTTTGGAGGGTGATCCGGCCTATGGACAAAAATGATAGAGTTTTGGGTAAATGGTCCCCCAATTGGGAGGGACCGTTCAAGGTTTTGCAGGCCTTTTCTAACAACGCCTACGAGGTCGAAGAGTTGGCACCCGACAGGAGGATTTTAAGAGTGAACGGAAAGTACTTGAAAAAATATAGGCCTCTCCTTCAAGAGGTCAAAATTTTGGCAGACTAAAGAACTGTCGAAAGAATAAGGTTGGAGATAACTATGTTAGAAACCAGCTGCAAAGGCACAGAAAATAAATATACAGTGCTAAAAGTAAGTAAGATAACATTAATGTGGCAAGAAGCCATTGTTTAAATATTACAAAAAACTTGTACAATCAATAGAAACGGTCAAAGCTGGCCGAACTTATATTGGAAATTCTTAAGCTCAAAATTAAAATGCAAGGACGCAGGCTCCAAAGTGTCGGCATGGGCTTTGAGCTCTTCAAGCTTTCCTTCGACGACCATGAGCTCTTCACCGACCGCTAAGGCATAACTGTTAGTTTGCTCCACAGTGGCCTGAGCAGGTTTTAGCACTTCGTCGACAAAGCGTGACTCCTCCTTAACAATTGATTCCAACTCACTATCCAAAGTGGCAATTTGACGCCGAAGGGCATCGATTTGTTGACGTAGTTCAATGGCCCATGCTTGTTTGGAAGTCAATTCCTTCTGCCGCTCCTCCATAGCCCCTAACATATTGGTGACCTCCGTGTCGGCATGCGTTACCAACTCCCATTTCTCTTTCACGGAGGCCTCAGTTGTAGCAATTTGGCGTTCGATGTCCCGAACGTTGTCGATATGGCGCAGCATAGGCACCAGAATTGGTTCGAGAGCCGCCATTGCGCGCTTAGCATAATCAGAGAGTTGGAGGCCCTTTAGTTGGGCAAGCACGCTCAAGATCTCTGGACCAGCAGCAGGCTCATGCATGAGCACGAAGGGAAGGTCAGGATTCAATGCGTAAACGCAGATTTTGTCCATGAGAGCCTTAGTCTTCGTCGCCTCAGGGGCCACTTTGCCAGAATGGAATTGCTCAGAGTCTGAAGAAACATCACGCGATTTCACCAGATTGCGGAGCCTGGCAATTGCTTCTAAAGCAGAAGGCTTGATCGTCAGCCCCGGGAAGGTCGAAGGAGAAACTGCTAACGGAGAAGTAATATGAGGAGGGGGAGAAGCAGTCGACAAAGGAGTAGTCTGAGAGGATTGTTGTTTGTTGGTGTCGACACCGACTGGCGCCCGTGGATCCTGCAAGGAAGCTGAAGAGAGACTCGAGTCAGAACTAGTCGAGCTGGAGTCCGGATGCATCGCAGGACCAGTGACTGAGTCAGAATCGCTGTCACTAATCTGAAGAGGAAATTCAATGGACTCACCAGCGGTGTCGACAGATTGAAAGGGGCGAGCTGGAGAAGAAACCGGCGACGCGGGAGTGTAGTCAGCAATAGGTTGAGTCGGCTCAGTAGAGGCATCAGCCTGCAGAAAGAAAAAATGTGTAAGAGAAGCACAACAAAAATCCAAAGGGGTAAACAGGAAAATGGGTAAATACCTGTGGCGACGCAGGAGAGACTGCATCCTGATTTTCTTTCCCCAAGGAGGCAGCAGAAGAGATGCCAGCCGACAGTGAAGCGCCCACAGCTGGATCAGGGACCGGTTTGAGGATGGAAGTGACGACCACAATGGTGTCGATGTCTTCGACAGGAACCTCCGAAAGAGGCATTGTATGGTGCCTTTTCTTCTTGGCTCCGCCACTCATGGATGGAGAGTCATGTTTTTTCCTCTTGTGGCCATGGTGGCTTTTGGATTTATGCGGGGAAGTGTGCTGGAAACATGAAGAGAGGTTATAAGCACGTATGCTAGCCAGAAGAGTAGACAAACCGACAAGAAATACCTCAGAACCCGCGGGAGCAGAGCGTTTGTGTTTCTTGGATTTTTTGGAGGCAGAAGAGACAAGAGGTTCTGTCGGACGTGTTTGTCCCAGCACATAAGTGAGATATTAGAAACCACGTAGTATTTCTTCTGGGAAGTCACGAGTCACTAGGAATGCTTCAGATAGGGGCATACAGAAGAACTAGGTTTCCTCAAAACCTGAGCAATGGGGCGTCCGTCGTCGTCAGAAGATTCCTCAGGAGCAGCCTGCAAGAAGAGAGAGGATGGCTAATAATAAAAGTAAAGGCCAAATGAAATAGTAATTCAGCCAGAGTCGAACCTCTTGTGTCGAAGGAGTAGGTTGGTTAGCAGATACAGAACCTGGAGGATTTAGAAGGATCGCTGCAAATAAACGAAAGAAACGCAAGTGAGTGACGAGATTCAGCTAAAAGGGAGTGTTAAAATTTCCAGAGAAGTGTTACCAAGTTGCGTGGTTTCGAACACGCTAACATATTGAGGATCAATATGAAGCGGCCCTGAGTATTCAGGCAGATAATACTTCGTTGGGATCACTCTATCGGCTTTCTTCTTTTTAGAGGCGTTCTATACGTATGAAATGGGGAAATAGAACCACACCGGAACCAAATGACCAAAGGCCAAAGTCAAAGGGCTAGATGGCAGAGGGGGGAATTTGAGTTTTCCGAAGTGAAGGGCGTAAAAACATTTGTCTTTCACGTAACCAGGAATTTTGAGTTTAGAAAGTTGGTCAGTTACTTTCACTTTTAGTTCGACCGCAGCCTCCCAGATGGTCCCACGAAGATTATCTGGTCGATACACAACTTAGAAATAATTCTGAAAAGCACGAATTTGTTTGACATGAGAGCCTTACATTTGGTCGACTTCGCCTGCAAACAAACAAAAGCCTCAGTTAATTCAGATAGTTTGGCATCAGGAGCGCCAACATAAAGGGTAAAATATGACTGCCACCAATCATGGAATTCTTTGGTACAGTAGTAGGCTGGTCGAAAAGGAAGAGAAGGAAGACGTGGTCGGTTTTTCCAAATGTTTTCGAGTTCCTCTTCGACCTCGCTCCAAGGTTGACCACAGAGGATATTGGCAAGTAACTCTTGAGAGGAGAACAAAGACTTGGGAATGAAATGGCAAAGGCCAAATTGCCTGGCCACAAGGTTAGGCTGATAGGCCACTAAGCTAGGATTGCTGCTGGCAGTCTCAGCCGACAAGAAGCGAGGGACCAGAAAACGCCTCCAAATGAGGAAGGCTTCATCCCTATGTTCCCCGTCAACCGGAGGGAAAGGTCTGGTGAGCCACTCAGGACCGTCAATTCGACGGATAAAAGGGGCCATAAAAGGTAGGAAATCGACACGAGTCAACATGATGTTGAATATGAGTCGAAACACTTGAAGGTCTGGGAAATTCTTGTCGATAGGCGTCAGGGGGATCAACCGTTTCCAGATAAGATGTCGTTCCTCTGGGGGACACGCAACCCTCCTCATTCCATAAGGAGCTACATCTTCGGAGAAAGTGGCATTGAGCCACAATTGTAGAAACCAGAAAGGGGCATTGACCAACACGTTTTTCTTTCTGGAGTTCTCAGGGTCGAAGAGCCTAATCTGGAAGACGACCTCAGATAGAGACTCGTAGAGAGAAGCTAATATCAGTTGGCCCAAGGCAACGTCACGCTCTTGGTGCAATTGGGTTGCTAGGAGAGCAAAGTGCTTGGCTACCTGCATAGATCTCGAGCAGAAAACAAAGCGGGACAGCCAAAGGGTCAAGAAAGCCACATGCTCCTCGTCGGTCACAGGGCCTGCAGAGGTGGCGTGATGATCAATAAAGTTGTTGTATGTTGGTTTGCGAGAGTCACCAACGTCGAACCTCAAGGAAATTGGCGCTACAGCTTCGCAGTCGAAGACTTCGCCAGTCGGTCTCAAGCCAGTGATGGCAGCAATGTCCAGAAGTGTCGGCGTGATCATGCCACACTTAGTATGGAAGGAGTTGGTCGAACTCTCCCAAAACTGAAGGGCGGCTAATAACATGCCACAGGACTAGGGAGGGCCACAACAGGCAATCTGTAAAAGGGTATAGATGCCTGTCCTTTTCCAGTGGTCGATTTTTTCTGATTCCAACCGGTCCATCCAAGCGCAAAACTTAGGACAATTTCTGGGAGGAGCAGTCCTGAAGTTCCTGTCGACGTATCGAAGGGAGAAGGGTTGTTGAGCGAAAATCACAGGTTCAGAAATGTGACTGGCGGGGAAAAGGGAAGAGTCATTTTTGGTAACCTCTGGGTGTCGGTTTTCTGGGAGAGGACCTAAGAACGCTAAGGGTTCATTAGCCAGAGAAAGAGGAATCAATATCTGAGAACGCCATATCTTCTCCTTTTCTTCTGCCAATGGAGGCTCAGGAACATACTCCCTGCCATCAATGCTGATGGGACGTGTGAGTTTAGCAGCAGAAGGTTTGTTAGAGTTTGCCATGGAGAGAACAAAAGATTTTTTCGTTGTGGAGTAGAAGAGTTTTCACAAAAAGCAGAAGATAAGTGAATGCTGAAGCAAGAGGGCGAAAAAAGATAAGAAGAAGAAAGAATGAGGATTTTATAGAGCTTAAAACCTGAGCAGAGAAGAGTGAGCGGTTAGACTTCCATTTTCGACACGTATGCCCACGTTCCCACGCCTATAGACACATGGTGGAGAGAGGGCAAGCGAAAAGACAAACACGTTTCAGTCATAAAGACGCGAAATGACGTAGACGTGATTTTGTGCGTCTCGAGGAGAAAAGGAAACGTCCGCCATGATTACATGACGTCATCAACGTGGGGTAAACAGAGGTCCCACTAGTAGAAGTGGAAATAGTAAAGGGTAAATCGACGTTTCAGAGATGCCATCATCTCACCAACTTCGACAGTAGATAATGACATCTCTGGGGGGGCATTTTGTTACCACGAAAAATCTCTAAGGCATGCTAAAAGCGTAATTAATGAAGGAGTCCTGTGAATGTGGGGGTTATACCCCATCAAAGGATGAAGAGATGTTGAAGGCAAGCAAGAGTAGAAAAAATACAGATCAAAAGATGAAGCCGACAGGGGAAGCTGGCCTTGCCGACAGTCCATTTCTGTCGACCAACGTAAAGTTTGGGACTTAAAAGAATTACAGCCAAGTGAGCAGAAGACAGCATCGCCCTAACGTCTGGGCGGGAGAAATTTGAAATTTAAAATGACCAGCAGTTATAAAAAGAATAAGAGCGCCAGGATGTGGGGGAAGTTAGCAAGACATGGGTGCAGCGGTTGTGCAGATCGTGTGACATAACATCTGCTAGTTTCTAGGAGTTTTAGCTTATGAGCAGTTTCCTCTAGTTTAGTATAAATAGAATGTCCCACAAGGGGCTCAGGGTGTTCACTTTGTACTAAAAATCACTTGTAAGAAAACTTCTCATTCCCAACGCGAGGAAGCAAGAGTTTTTTTAGAGTGCTATGTACGTGAATCACCACATTTATTTCAATGCAACTTCCTTACTTTTCAATTGTTCCCGTTGAACATTTTATCTTAATTTCATTTACTTTTGAGTTATCATTTTACGTTGTCGACACTGATTCTATTACGATAATAGAATTTACCAAAAGCGTGTTCGTTGTATACCTTTGTTGAATGTTATAGCGTTGTCGGTCACGAGTCACCTATAGGCGATAACATTATCTAAACCGTTAGTGTGGAAAAACCCTACGCTTGTTCGACACTTTGTCAGGAGCCGTTCCTCACAAAGTCATTCTGTCGAGTTGGACAAGCCTCACTTGCACTAGCACATGTCCTAGGATCAACTGGTCGATCCTGCCAGTAACCCTTTGTTTTAAAGCCTAGGGAGGACCAGCGGTTGTTTACCAATTTCCACATTAAACAAAATGGCACGCCCAGTGGGACGGTGCTAGAGCAGTTGCGGAAAATTGCATGAAACTTATAAGTGACAAACTATATAATAAGCCACGAAATAGTGTGAAAATGTCAGAAATTAACACAGATGAAGTTCCACGAGGAATTTTATCCACTACGAAGACCAATTAAATTTAAAATAATAATAATATTTAATTTGACATTCAAGAAGGAAATTTCAAATTCTTTAATTTTAAATATTATTTCAAAATTATTAAATTTAACTTGCAAAAAATATTAATAGATTTTCATCATTTTAACAATTATTCAATTTTTTTTATCCAAACAATTTTTTTTGTCTAAATCATTTTTAATTTCTCAAAACATTACTTTTTCTTATTAAAATATCGCATCCAACCACACCAGCTCAAAATTTTGCCATAACAACCAGTTGTGTTTTTACCTAATTACTTACTAAGGTATCTTACATAAGTTCATATGATCTAATTGTATTATGTTTGTACACGTCTTGACATATTTTTTTTAGGAAAATGCTTCTTGTTTATAGCCATTCGATAAAAACACACTAGCACCGTTTTATTTCTCTACCTCCCACGTATTTTATGCCATCTGCTGATTATATACTATCATTGGCTTTCGTCGAAAAAATGAACCGTGTTAAGAAAGAGTTATAAGAGAGATAAAAAAACTTGCATGCACTTTTAGTATTACAGGACAATAACCCGGCGAGATGATATACTATTGGAAGGATATTTATTTTGTTTGATATTTGAATAAATTATACATTATTTCTAGTAGAAAACTAAGTTGTAACGCTTTACATGTATGGCTTTCTACACCTTTGACCTATTATAAAAACGTGGAAACAATAGAAAAATAACTACACAATATTGCTATGTATAGTGAAGTTGAAATATCACCTAGAGTTCATCAATAATGCATGAGAAATGCTGCTTCACGGAAACTAATCTAGCAGCACACTTTCAGCAGCCATGTCCCATTCAAAGTAATCTTTGTAATCCTTCTCAATTAAAGATTTTCTTGCGAGGCAGCTATGCACAGATAAATCTTGCTGATTGAGCATTGAATATGATCTCCCATCTGTGTAGGAAACTGACAAAATTGAACGAATTACACAGGAAAGCCTCCTTTTGCTAAATTAAGCGCGTTTTGTTGCCCTTCCTCTTGTCACAGACTTTAAGTAGAGCTCCTCGTATTGTGCTGCTGAAGAATCCCAGCTAAAGTCTATGTTCATGTCCTTCTGAACAAGTTGTTTCCAGCTCTTGGGATCGTTCCTGAAGAGATTAATAGCACGTACTAAGGCCCCGTTTATTCCCTGTCAAAATTTTGTCATTAGAGTTTACCAAAACAATAAACAGCATACAATAATGTTTATCTGATAGATAATGTTGAAAGGTAAATAAGGAAGATAGGGCCTCCCCTGCTGCAAATAAAATAACCGCTTTAAGTCTCAGAATAATTTTTTTTTTATATAATTAACACTCTTAATGTTTAGTATTAATCATTTTATGCTTTACAGTATAAATTTTACTCCCTAATTTTGTTTTAAAAGGGCCTCATTTCAAATTTCGTTTTATGCCTATAGATTTGTTCAACTGGCTCTGAAGGTAGGTCACATGTAAAGTAAAGCTTTGCATGACTGACTGACTTTACAGCAAGCATGACAATCAGCTACATGATTAAAAAAGGAGTGAATTTGTTAAATTCTAAAAAAAGAGGGACTTAATTGACTCAAAAAAATTAAAAGATCAAAATCATCCATAATCCAAGCTATGATGACTTAAACCTATATACTATTAAGAAAGAAAGTAGAATTAGGACTTCATTCTCACCCTCATTTGTACATTAAATACAGAAAAAACAAATTTAGCATCACATTTATTAGATAATTTAAATTAGTACCATTTTTTCATCCCTCTAAAGGAGGCGTGGCCAAACCTACTCCATTACCTACTTTATCCGAAAAAACAGGACAGCATCTGTGATGTTGGACTATAATGGGGTGATAGTTCACTTTACCTTCTCATCGGCATTCAAAAATGTAAATCCATTTCGAAACTGTGAAGGTATTGTATCATCATCAACATCAAAAACACTGCATAATGAGACAGAATTTAGTTAATCTTCAGAAATAAAAAATACTTTTTCATGATATACTATGCTAACCTGTCATTTAGGCCACCGGTTTTTCTGGCAATAGGTACAGCACCATATCTCATTGATATCATCTGCAGGAAAGAAGTTAGGAAACTGTACAAACTAAAAACAACTGGATTTAGCCCTTCCATTATATCTGTTTTTTATTCATTTTCATATGACCATCTTTGTGCAGTTGGATTCTTTATCACGTCATTTTATTTCATTAAGGTGCAGAAAATGGATTTTCGCGGCACACGTAACTGAATTGAGTTTGACTAAATGAATATCATTTAATAGTGAAGTATCAATATATATATGAGCACTTATAATAAAAAAATATGGTTTTCTAAAAAGTAATTATTTACTAGAAACAGGTATCACATAAAAATGGAACATGGTTTTGCTTTAAGCATTGTATACTATAGTAAGTAACCTTAATCTTTGAAATTCATGAACAACCGTACCTGTGTTAGGCCACAAGGTTCAAAGATTGATGGAATGATGAACATGTCAGATGCAGCATAAATGGTATGGGACAGAGATTCATCATACTTCAATATCAGCCTTATGTGGTCGTGATTCTTGAAGTGGTTGGCAATGCCCTCAAATTCTCTCTAGAAAAAAGAAAACTGATAATCAGTTGACAGAAAAACAGAGAACGAATTGGCATGTCAAAGAAAAATCAATTTCATTAACAGTTTACTTCCAAAACATTTGAAAATAAATAAACAGATCTCAATAATACCCTTTTCTTAGAATTCATTATTTGTCTGTTCTGCTCATGATTTTAATATAGAAAACATTATTATATTTGCTTCCAAATCATTATTATATAATGCCGCATACACCCTCATTTATAATATAGAAATCATTATTTGCTCTTTTGATGTTTTCACTGACTTCATTTTGCTGTTCTGAGCATGATTTTAATATAGAAATCATTATTATATTTTGATTGCTGTATTTGTACCTTAGTTTTCTTTAAAAATATTGTATCCCTTACCTATGCATACAAGTATGGATGGATACGTAAGCTATAATCCAGTTCAGTTATTATGCTTCCATGATTTCCCAGATTTATGTATTATCTTTTGGTTACAATGACAATTAAGATGTTTGAACCTTTAATGACGCAAACAACCAAGTCTCACAACAATACCCCAGTTTTAGTGGCTTAACTAATGATTTTCTTGATTACTATAATTTAATTTGCACTTGGAAATTAGCTTCTAAGTACATGTCACCAAAATACTAAATAGTAGTATCATTATTTTTTCCACAACATGTGATACTGGGTCCTCTGGTTATATAGTTCACTAAAACATAACCTATGTAAAATATAATTTTTTTTCTGAAAGAATTCCACCTATATTCTGTTAGACCTTAAGAATTATTAAAAACCAAAACTGAATGTGGCTGTTAGATTCTGTCAAGTAGCAGTTGCAGGCATAGGAACAGCCATTATAAATGTTATTTGTAACCGTTACAAGAGTCTAAGAGCAGCCATTAGTATTATTAGAGTAACAATTATTATTCTTAGGAGCAGTTACAAAACTTAGGCAGAATAAAAAGGGAAACAAAACCATGTTCTGGTGAGGCTGAAAATTAGAAAGAGGTTATATTTTGGAGAGAGAGACCAAGCTCTAGAATGCTTGGAAGGGAGAGAACCAAGACTCTCGAATTCTTAGAAATTCATTGTAATTACATTATATTTTATTATTTGAAACCAGTTTCTATCATATTCTAAGGTGACTTCCTTCTCCTATACTATTTTAGTCGTCTCCGTTCTAAAATGGAGTAGAATACTCTCAATTTCAGCTATAAGGGAAGAAAATATGACCTGAATATGTGGCACTGGACTTGAACCAAGTAGAACAAATTGACCTCCCAGCTCCAATGTTAGATATATTGCATGTCTGATAAGGTGAACACCTTTTTGTGGAACCAATCTTGTTATACAGCCAACCTATCATAGAAGAGAATAGAAAGATCGAGCCATTAAAGCATCCTCATTTCTAACTTCTAAGAATAAGTCATGAATGATTAATTGCCAAATGAGTAACAAATAATTATAAATTTCAGAGTCAAGACATCACTTCACCATATATATACAAAAGTTGTCTGCCAACCAAGCAGCAAATGAGACCATAAAGCAACATCCAAACATTAATTGAATAGAATATAGGAATTTATAATGTTAGAAAATAGGTAAATTCTTAGAATTTGGGAGTATTGATTATTCATTTTTCAGAGGTAAAGTCCTATTTTGAGATATCAACACTAGTTCTTGTCAACTCTAATATCAACTGGTGGGTGTTTTCACTAACTCTTTAAGAGGTTCTAGATTAAATTATACATGTAAAAATGTTCGTTCATATGACATATACGTTCCAGCTTGAGAGAGTGAATTGGCAGGTACGTTAAAAGTTCAAAGAGGAACTCTAGTAATTAACACCCTCATTTAGACACTATTTTTATCTGTGTTAGATGATATGACACATATCTTGTTATTATCTTACAAGCATATCTCTTAGGTTTAGTTTCTTATCTTAAGAGTACCACAACTGTTATAATGATTTGTTTTCCTATTTTATTAGGATTAAGGGTTTAGTTTAGTATAAACAAGTTCAATGCTTAGTCTTTCGGACATCGTTACAAAGCCATAATCATAATTCAAAGATGTTAAGAGTCCCACATCGGACAATATATGACGATATGACCTGAACATGTCCTTATAAGTGGGGGAAATCCTCACTCTACAAGCCGGTTTTGTAGGTTGAGTTACGCCCAACTACATTTTCTTAACATAGTATCAAGAGTCTCCAGATATTCAATCCTGGACGTAACGAGTGTGTTAAGAGTCTCACATTGGATAATATATGGCCTAAACATGTCCTTATAAGTGGGGGCAATCCTCACTCTACAAGCCAAGCCGGTTTTATAGTGTTGAATTAGACCCAACCATATTTTCTTAAAAGAATTTAATCCTTTCCCGCTTTATCTAAGACCATATAATGTCAATATGGTATAAGGTAGGACCATCCTTCATGACCAGAGTTTCAATGCCGTCACTTTTCCGTTGTCGAGTTTCCTAAAGTTTTGAACTCTGATACTTCTTTCAATTTTGTTGTATGTACACAAACTATAGGCATTATTTCTCTTGTATTGGCTTTTTTATATCTCCTACATTTTGACGTCTCTGGCCTAAATACCTTCTATCAAAGTTGTTTACTCCAACGTGGCATCCCTCACAACACACTTATTTTGGCAACCACCGCCGATATTCACTCCCATTGGAAAAAGTTTCAGGTCAAATTTTAGATTGTGACCACCTCCATATGGTTTGTCTGGAACCAATCTACAGTCTCCCAAAATCTCAAGTCCAATAGGCCAAAAATGTGCATACTCTCTGCTTTTCGGTCACATTTTGGGGGTTAAAAGCAAAATTGACAAAAAAAACTTGAATATTTAATGAAATAAAGTAGTGTCAATTTCAAAACCAAAAAAAAAAAGAGTGAAGAGCAAACTATAACACATTGTATCAAATAAGTTGTCATATGAAATTAGGATATAAAATTACCAATGGCCTCTTAACATCTGTAGAAGAAAGACCAAGATTCTTTCTCAAGGCTTCCTTATTTTCTGATTTCCCTTGAAGATCATTTGCATTGTACTGGACTTCAAGAAATGGATCAGTGGCAGGATTCCATATATCAGTGTCAATACCATTAAGAACACCGATGAACTTTTTAGAGTGGGTAGAGAGAGTTGAATGTAGGCCTTTCCCTCCCTGCATTTTGTACAATAATATCTTTCATGAGACAAACTTTTAAAATTGAAAGGTTATGGAGAATGCTTATACATTAATTCAAACTTAAAAGCACTAATGTGTGATTCTCCATAATTTTTTCCATATGAAGATATACTGTCAAATTCAAAGATCACTAGCAAATTCATTCCGGCCTATTTCAATTTTCACATCAAACCAGATCTCCTAGTACCCTTATATAGCACGTCACAATGTGAAATGCCAAATAGCTAGTACCAAAACATATGCAATAGTCTTTCATTTATTATAAGAATCAAAGACCTTGTCTATTCTACAGAATCAAATACTCAAAAGGCTTAAGCTATTAGGGAAAGCTCGTGATGGTTTTAGATCCATAACAACCCCCTCACTTGAAATTCAATTGACTTGAATCATGGACAAAGCATAACTTGCCGAAAAAAACTGCTGGAATTATAGTTCAATCAAAAAGGTAGAAGTAGCATGGATCAAATTCTTCACCACTTGGTCATAAAGTCTCAAAAGTCAAATATTATGTCAATCGCCAATTCTCCTGAAAGTTTTAGACGAAGGTATCTGAATGGCTATATATCTCTTACAATCCTTTCCTGGAACAATCTAGTCAGCATAGATGCAATTATTGGGAAAGTTGCTATTCAAAGTTAACCTTGTGCTTGTTCGGCCATGTGTGATGCTTACTTTATAATTACATTAATTAAAAAATTTGATATTTTGATAACCAGAAAATACTTAATATGCGCAAGAACAAGAAATGAGCAATACCTCTGCAGTTCTCACTTCTTGACCGTAAGTAGGGGACACTGTTGTTACAATGTTTGAGTATACAACTCCACCCTGGCCATTGGAAGGTAGACTATTATATATAGTTATATTTGCTTATAAATGGCAGAATAGATAATCATCTAATTGGTATACCTTGACAGAATTGACTCTGCCATGTGCTGAGTTGTCCTGCATTCTATCTGGTCTGTTTAGATGCTGGCTATCAAGACCACATGATTCCAACTCTGAAGCTGCTGCAGTCCCTTGATACTCAAAGTTGTGGCATGTAAAGCATATCCTAGCCGAATTTAATCCTTTTGGGACATATACGTCCCAGTATAGAGGAGCCTGGCAAAATAGCACAATAATGTTTAGTCTATAAGTTACTCAAATAGCTAGAGTTTGGTAAGAGCAATTTGATAGGTCATACAATAAATGCTGTCTGCCAATCATGGCAGTGAATGATATCTGGCTTCTTGCCAGCTTGAAGAAGAAACTCAAGTGCTACACGGCTAAAATATGAAAATCTTCTAAAATCATCACGCTCGCCATAGAAGTCTCCTCTCCAAAAGAAATTATCAGGATGATGGGGCTCAATGAAATAAACGGGAAGGCCTGCATAAGCAAAATGAAGTTAGTAAGCAATATAAAGACATTCAACTTAAATGAAAATATTTAACAGATGACCTTCAATAGTGCCAACCCAGATTTTATTTTTGAATAATTGACCATCAAAATATGACTCTATCACCACATCCAAAGCCTGCATGAATAATCAAATCATCAGAAGTAGTTGAAGATACCAAATTCCAACACTCCATCAACACCTTTGATTATTTTCTCAGTAAATAACATACTCTTAAGTCACCAATACGATCATATTGCATACAGTCATATTTGGGAAGTACAATTTCAACAAGGTGCCCTTTCTTTTGCAATGCTTTACTTAGACCACTGACAACGTCCCCCAAGCCACCAACCTGTTATGGAAATAACTCAATCTAAATATTATGTAATGTGAAAAACAGATTAGTTGAAACAGAAGATCATGCACCATCCAAGAAAGGCCAATATGGAAAGTTATAATGAAAGAATTAAACAGGGAGCCTTCTTATCATGTTAAATTTTTTAAAGTTAAGGAATACTCCTATAGGTTCCATTGGGGGGAAAATACTACTAATGACAAAAGAATCCCCTGATCTTAGAGTAAATTCAGTGACATAATCTGTTTGTTTCTTCAAGAAATCTTCCAAATGACCAACCTTCTGGGAAAGTTTTGAGTGGTTGACAAGATACCCTCGAGGATTGTTGCAGTTCAGTCTGACCAAATGATCCATGAACTTACAAACTTCATATGCATCCAAAGGACCTGGCCCTTCTCATCTCTAACCAAACCCCAAAATTCGATCATTAAAAACTCACCTGAGGTCTATTTACAAACCCAATGTGGTTCAAACTTATACAACAGCCTAGCCCACATACACCATGCATATGCACATTGTAAAACTGAGAAATTTTTGTAACATCTAGAATTAATAATTTGAGAATTACTCGAGAACTAATATCTTGGGTTGACAATATAATAAAAGATGTTACTCGTTAACTTCCAAATTGAAAATAAAGCATCACTTCAACGGATTCGAAAATTACAAGGGACATTCTCCCCATGTAGACAAGGAAATACAGGTTTGAGCCTTTTTGATAATCACATGTGGTGTGACTACACTAATTTGGAAACAAAGCCTAGACAAGGAAATACAAGTGACTCACATGTGACATGAGTCTCTTTGTTGGTGCATTTTTCACATCAGTGGTCAGGGACGTTTCCATATTTAATGTAAGCTCTCTAACTCACTCACATACGCAAATTTCTAGTCTAGATTCTTTTAACTTTTTCATTGGTTAATATGACATTAGAAAATAATCATGGAGATATGACATTAATCATTATTACCGCAGTGTTCTAGATTTTTGGGAACTCACAGTCTAATGGTGGCAGGACATATCAAGGATAAAAGGAGGAAAAGGTATACTGAAATAATAAAAGATTTAGTCTTTTAGGTATAAAAGGAGGAAAAGGTATACTGAAATAATAAAACTATATTGATACATGGCATGAATGATATATTGGGTGTTATTACAAAAGACAAAACAAAACACTGATCCATTCATACTGATATTAAACTCTTTATCTTAATAAATAAATAAAAAAACAAATAATGATATACAAGGAAATACAGAAACTAATTTTAAGAGATAATCTAAGATAGAGTCAAAATACAATAAGATTTTTTCACATATTAAACCAAAGTTCCACGGTCATAGAGCTGGGATGTTGCAGTTAGAACAACTTCTATTCTTAATGATATAAAACAGTACAAGTGGCTGCTCTTAACGAGATGCTGCTTATTTCCCAAAAAGATTTCAGAAATTAGCAAGAGGGAGAAAAAATATGTACGAGACTGCTTTAACGGTGTCTGAAAATTTATTTCAATTCAATACAGAACTTGCACCTAGTATTCCCCTTCTTTACATAGTGTACGATGCTCCTGCCACACCTCCTTAACATCATTTCAGTGGGTGTTAATTATTATAGTCAAAGAACAGACAGTAGGTGAGGGGATAAGATAGTGTTGAAAGAATTAAAAACACCAGGGATAGGATAAAATGAGTTTACAACAAATAAAAATAGGGACAAGGATACAGTGAATTTACCTTAGCCACTGGTGCCATCTCTGCTGCAATATGAATCACATGTAATCCTGGACTAAAGATAAAAAGTAAGGGATGCATAAGACAATGGAAGATACATAAAATGCAATATACAATTAAAAATAAATACCTTGTTGCAGATGATAAAAGCCCAAGAAATGCAGATATAGCCTCATCTTCATTCTGTCCTCTGCAAGCCATATATATATCACTAATAGTCTTGTCTTTCTTCCACGCCTTTTCTCTCAAAAGCTTTGCATCATCTACTGTTATCTTCTTTTCAAGTGTCCAACCATCAATTAGAAGCAACAATTGACTCCAGAATTCCCACGGCATATCTTCCACCGGCTCATCCTGCGTCTTTATCTTGCTTTCTTTTTTCAGAATATTCAGTGTGTCTTGAAATTCATTCACTGACTGCTGATACAGCTGAACGTAAGAGTTTATATCTTCATCTGATTTTTGTAGGCTGTTCTCCAACATCTTTATCTTTTGTTGCATTAGTTCATTATATTTTTGCAATTTATCAGATGATAGCTTATAGATCTTAGCTTCTTCGAGAGATGTTTCCAACTTGTCAACCTCCCGTTGAAGATCCTGGTTTTGTTGTAGAACTATAACAGCTTGGTCAGCTTGTTTGGTTGCTTTATCTAGCAGCGTTTGCAAATTTTCAACCTTACTCGATAAATACTTGCATTCTACTCTAAGTGTAGACAATTCAGATACATCTTCCGGAGATTTTGAAAGTTTTGATTCCAGGTCTTTTAGGGCTGATTCCAAATATAAGCGCTCCTTTTCCAATACCACTACACGTTCATCATTGTTCTCGACATCATTGAGTTGTGCTTTAAATGATTCTATGTCATTCTTCAAAGAGGCATTTTCTTCTCTTAATGAATTAAGCTCCTCAGTAAGGGAACGGATCCTATCATTATGACTTAAACTATTTGCAATTGCATCACTCAAAACTCCATTTTGAGGGCCATGCAATTCAGCATCACTTTCTTCAGTACTGCCCTTTTGAGCCAACTCACTACGCAGTTTCTCCATCTGGCCCTCCATGAGTTCCACATGTGTATTTTCCTGGCCAGCAACTTCAGTCCGTGCTTCAGTCTCGGCCAACCTCATCTCTAAGACATTAATTTCCCCTTGTAATGCTTTCTTTTCGGCAAGAATCTTTTGAAGATCTTCAAGTGCACGGACTCTAGCCTGATTTATAAGAAGGATGTCTGGGAGAACATACAATTCTTAATAAAAGGTAACGAGACATTTAAGAAAATGTGTATGGAAAAAGGAAACCCATAAGTATTCCAGAATAATATCTTACTTGTCTCTGCACTTTTTATCATGGTTAACAAATCCTCAAGTTGACCACCAGAAAATTGTTCAACCTGCTCAGCACCATTTACATTCAAGGCCTGTTTCATAATTAAATAATTAGTAGCAACTAAAAGCCAACATTTTAATCTACTAAATTATCTTCAACAACTCAGTTTATCAACGCAACAAAATCAGAACAAAGACGAGAGTGTTCAGAAGTGCATATTTAAACTTATCTTATTACATAAGCACTTATTTAAGTGTTTTGTTGGTAATATAAGGAAAAATATTTAGCTGCGGAAGTGTTTCAAAAAAGACATGAAAGAAACTTATTATGATATGTGATGAGCTGTTTTCATCTTAATTTTATAAGGTCCTTGAAAAAGCTTAAAGAGACTTTGAAAAATAAGATCATACATAAACAATCATAAGATAAGCATCAAGACTATTTGCATTGACTTATTTGAACTTATCTGCTGACATATAGCACTTGTAATATTGTTTGGGAGAACTTATGCTATGGCGGATACACATGGTGGTTTTTGGGCTCTCCACAATGGTAAATATTGGCCGATATTGCGGACTTTTCCGCCATAATGGCGCGACAAAGCGGCCGGTATGGCGGGATTTTGGCTCTCCGCCATGGATAACACTGGCTTATGACATGTTCATAAACTGTTTTCAGCTTAATTGTATAAGCTTCTTAGAATACTTTAAAAAAAACTTTGAAATCAGGTCATACATAAACACTCATACAATAAGCACTTACGGTCTGCTTTGATTGGTTTATTTGAGCTTATCTACTGAACTAAGCACTTGTAAGTTGTAACACTGTTTGGGAAAACTTATTAAATAGCTAATGACATGTTCATAAATTGTTTTCACTTCTCAACTTATTTTCATAAGCTCGCCGAAAACAGTTTATAGATTATACAATTTGACAGTATTTTCTTATGTTATAGAAATAGTTAATTCATAAGCGCTTATATATAAGTTGTTTATCCAAACCGAGCCTTAATCAAACTGTTTTTATCCCATTGAATAGAGATAGCATTTATGATAATAACAGAATAATAAATTGCTAGGTTAATTGAAGGGGATACCGATGGTGTGGAATTAGTATCATGCAGCAGAATTGGACTATTCAAATTGTGCAGAGAATCATCCGTTTTAGAATTAAAAGAAAGCTTGTTGTTAAGATCGGAGTTTTGACGATGATTCGGCTTGAGAGCTCCGTCAATGGAAGGCTGCGATGTAGTTCTCTTGTGATACTGTCTTCTCTGCTGCGAACTGCATAGAACAAACAAAATCGATCACCTAACAATCCACAAAACGAAAAACGAAAATCGAATACAAATTGATGGAGATTATTGATACCTACCTGAGAATACGGTGTGGCATTTTGCAAGAAAGTGGAAACGGAGAACGCGATAAGCGAGTGTTATCAAGGTGGTTACTACAGTTGAAGCCGCTGTTGAGATTCCAGCACACAAAGCATGCTGTTAGCTTGGAAGCCATTTTTTTGTACCAATTGAATTTGAATTGATCGTTGATTGGTTCAATGGAGAAGTATGAGCATGAATGATATACAGAACGGTTTCTATTTCTTCTTGTTCGTTCTTTGCCGCACGCAGACGCAGGGCCGTCTTTGGGTTCAGTGAGGCAAAACCCGTTTCTGTCGCATTCCGCATGAGATATTTTATATTTTATTCTTCCTTGGTTGTGAAAAAAGAATCTAATTTGTATTTATTAGTATTTTATTTTATTTGTGTAAATGAAGTGTGAAGAGAAAAAAAGTTGAATGAATGAACGGTGGTGGGTGCTTAGAGTTTACTTGAGCTGAGAGGAGACTGAAGTGTAGAGGGTAATTAGCCACGTCATTTCTTGCCTTATCTTAGTCTTTTACTACCATACTAATACGGATCTTTACTAACCAATGCTTCAGAGACAGATTCTAAAAAAATATATTTTAATTTTTAATATATTAAATACGTATATTCCAAAAAAATATTATTATTTTAAGGCTTTAAAGAATACCTCTGAAACAATATTTTCTTATTAATATAACCATATCATTAGTCGTTAGTAGGCATATTTTTAGTTTAAAAATTAAAAAAAAAAATTATGTTAGTATTTTCACTTACAAAAACTTGCAAAAAGACTCTGAGACAGAGTAGGCATATTCTAAGGTACAGGTCCAAAAAAAATTCTGTCCTATACAAAAATGCAATAAAACAGACGTGTCAAAAAGATTGGATCTGATTTCCACCCTAACGTGTGTTGAATTGAGAATAATCCTCGTCACTATTGATCTTGTTGATTGGCCAGATCAGATCATATGTGGTTCATTATGTGTACTGGACTGCATTGTGCAAGCTGCAAGATGCAATGCAATGTTTGTCTATATCTAAATTTAAATCACAAGGAAGAACAACTTACCTTTATACGCTTTAGTTACATTTTGTCCTCCTGGTCAGCGTAATTACAAAAATGTTAAACCAATTTGAGTAACTATAATTTCCAAAATGTTCTTTGTCTAATTTATTTTTAAATTATTATTATTATTTTTCACCTAATGTTCTAACCTCAATTCAAATCTAAAATATAAATAATATTAATAAAATTGGTTAGATTGTTCGTTAGATTGATGAGTTTGTTAGTGTTTGTAAGCTCAACACATATACACCATCCTCCGGTCACTATTATTATAAGTAAAATTGGATTTTTTGGTACATTTGACATACATTGACAGTTAAATGTATCAAAAAAATCAATTTTATTTATAATAGTAACCAGAGGGTGTATATAAATAATTATCATTAGTTCATGAATATAATAAAGTAAGGTGTAACACGATTATAAATTAATGTCATTGTTGTACGTGTATAGTTCTAATAATGTCAAAATGTGAAAAATTGATAAAATTTATGTTTGGATATTGTAAGGTGAATGAAGCATAATGGAAATAAGCGAAGTAGAATGAAGCGGAGCAAAACGAAGATTTCATTCAATTATTTGGATATTTTAGGATGAGACAAGGCAAATTATTTATATATCCCAATCAAAGGGGGAAATATAGTGGTAATTAATAGAATTGAATGCAATTTGTTTCACATTAGCCAAAGGACCCAATAAGATCGGCCAAATTCGAAAGCCCAACCCAAAGCTTCATTTGCTCAATATTAATGAAAAAGTAGATCCTTACTAAGGGGAGCACACTAGAGTCAGGCATTAAGAGAAATGGAGTAAAGCACTCCGACAATAATCTCGTCAACTTTAGAAGACAAGTAAACTCCTCAAAGCAAGATGAGAATAAGAAAGGAAAGTCCAAAGTTCATATTTTAATTGTGGAAAAGTCGATCATTATAAACCGGATTGTCCATTACCTAAGAAGGATAAAGGAAATGGTCAATACAAGAAATCTAGCAAGCCTAGAAGAGCATCCATAGCTTGGGAAAGTGATAGTGAATCCTCAAGTGAAGGTAGCTCAAATGAAAGTGATGAAGTGACAATTTTTTGCCTCATGACCCATCAGCATAAGAAGAAAAATGTTGAATGTCTTAGCTCCATGGAAAGAATGTGGTTTCTTGATAGTGGTTGCTCAAGGCATATGACAGGTGACGTTTCCTTATTCATTGATTTCACGGCAAAAAAGAATGGTTTTGTAACCTACAGAGACAACAATAAGGGTGCAATACTTGGTAAAAGTAGTGTATTAATCCATTTTCTACTATTATCTCTAACTAATACTTGTTGAAGGTCTTAAATATAATCTGCTTAACATTAGTCAACTATGAGACAAAGGCTATAAAATAACTTTTACAAATATTTGTTACATAATTGAACACATTGAAAAGAAATATTATTTGTTTAAGGACTTGAGGATTAACAACATCTATATGCTTAACTTGAATGATGTATCATTAACAAGTACTAAGTGTTTAATAACCATAAGTGAAAACTCTTGGTTATATCATAGATGCTTAGCACATGTTAACTTTGATATACTCAATAAAGTGGTTTCAAAAGATCTAGTTATCATTCTACTGAAAGTTAACTTTTCAAAATATCACCTATGCGATGCATGCTAAATGGGAAAGCAAACAAAGGTCTCTTTTAAATCCAAAAATATTGTTTCAACTTCTAGACCTATTGAGCTTCTACATATGGATCTTTTTTGTTCTTCTAGCACAAAAAACTTAGGTGGTAATTACTATGGTTTTGTTATAGTAGACGATTATTCTAGATTTTTTGGAATATCTTTTTGTGTAGTAAAGATGAAACTTTTTCAGCTTTCACATCTTTTGCAAAGTTATCCCAAAATAAACTAAGTTCAAACATAGTTTCTATTCGAAGTGATCATGAAGGTGAATTTGAAAACCAACTCTTTGAGGATTGTTGTGATAAACATGGCATTGTACATAATTTTTCCGCTCCAAGAAATCCGCAATAAAATGTTGTTATAGAGTGCAAAAACAGAATTTTAGAGGAGTAAATAAGAACTATGATCAATGAGAGTAGTCTACCAAAATATTTTTGGGCTAATGTTATTAGTACGACGTGTTATGTTTTAAATAGGATATTTATTTTTCCTATTTTGAACAAAACACCTTATGAACATTTAAAAGGTAGAAATCTGAATTTCTCACATCTTCATGTTTTCGGATGCAAATGTTTTGTCTTAAATAACGGTAAGGATAACCTTGGAAAGTTTGATGCAAAAAGCTGACAAAGGTGTCTTTCTTGGATACTTTCAGTCCAACAAAGCTTATAGAGTGTACAATAAGAGATTACTTATTGTTCAAGAGTTTGTGCATGTCACTTTTGATGAATCTTATCCTAGAAATATTGGGAAAGATATTTCTTTTCATGATACATGTGTATCTTTAGAAGACATACTCAAAGACACTGAAAAAGGAATTGACCATCCTGAAGCGGTGAAACCTGAGGAGGAGAAAAATGACAATTCTGAAAAGGAGAAGGATGAAAGTCCAACTAAAATGGATAATCTTCCTTTGGCTTGGAGGTCTTCCAAGGACCATCCAATTGACAACATTCTTGGAGACACCACCAAAGGTGTGACAACATGCTCTAAGCTAAGTAATTTTTGTTATCACTTTGCATTTGTTTCACAAGTTAAACCTAAAAACACAAAAGGAGCATTGGTTGATGAGCATTGGCTAATGGTCATGCAAGATGAGATAAATCAATTTAAAATAAATAATGCGTGGGACCTTGTCCTACCTCTGCAAGATCATCAAATCATTGGCATTAAATGAGTTTTTAGAAATAAACTACACGAAAATGGAGTTATAAGTAGGAACAAGGCCCAACTAGTGGCTCAAGGATATAAACAAGAGGAGGGCATAGATTATGAGGAAACTTATGCCCCGGTTGCCCGCCTCGAGGCTATACGCGTTTTAATAGCATATGTATGTTCTAAAGATTTCAAATTATTTTAAATGGTCGTGAAAAGTTCTTTCCTTAATGGCTAGATAAATGAGGAAGTGTGTGTTCCCCAACCTTCCAATTTTGAAAATTATGAGTATCCTAATCATGTTTTTAAACTAAAATGAGGTTTGTATAGTCTCAAACAAGCCCCTAGGGCTTGGTATGAGCGACTTAGTAAGTTCTTACTTGATTAAGGATACTCTAGAGGGAAGATAGATACAACACTTTTCATTAACGTCAAGGAAAACATTCTTTTTTAGTTCAAATTTATGTTGATGAAATCAAATTTGGTTATACTAACATGCAATCGGTCAAAGATTTTTCTAAGCTTATATGGGTAAAATTTGAGATGAATCTAATGAGGGAGTTGAATTACTTTCTCGGACTTCAAATCAAGCAGCTCAAAGAAAGGGCATTTGTGTGTCAAACTAACTATCAAGAGTTGTTTAAACGCTTCAAAATGGTATATGCAAAGTCAATTGACACTCCAATGCCCACAAATGAAAACTTGGTCAAGGATGAAAACGGTAAGGATGTTGATGTCAAAAGGTATAGAGCTATGATTGGATCACTCTTATATCTTACTGCATCTAGGCCTGACATTATGTTTAGTGTATGCATGTGCGCTCGATATCAATCCGCTCCTAAGGAATCATATTTAAAAGTTGTAAAGCGCATCCTTAGATACCTTCATGGTACATCTAAGGATGAGCTTTGGTTTTCCAAAGGTATAGATTGTAATTTGGTTGGTTACTCTGATTCCGATTTTTTCGGTTGCGAATCTAATAGTAAAAGTACTAGTGAAACTTGCCACGTATTTTCAAACTCCATAGTTAGTTGGCATAGCTAGAAGCAAGTCTTTGTTTCTTTGTCAACTGCCGAGGCGGAATACTATGCAGTTGATAGTTGTTGTGCTCAAATTTTATGGCTCAAACAACAATTATTTGACTTTGACATTAAACTTCAATGTATTTTGATAATGTGCGATAATACTAGTGCGATCAACCTAACCAAAAATCCATTGTTGCATTCTCGTACTAAACATATTGGTATGTGTCACCATTTCCTATGAGATTATGTTGAAAAAGGCGATGTCGTTTTTGAGCATGTTGATAGTAAAAATCAACTTGCCGGTATTTTTATAAAACCTCTTGCGATTGAGCCATTTTTCAATATTCGTCGGGAATTGGGCATTCTCGATATCTCAAATCTTTCCTAATATATGTTGTTGCATGCACTATTTATATTTGTTTTTAACCTTCTTTTGAAAAGTTTTATTTCATATGAGTGCATCCTCCATCTATCATCTTATGAGGTAATATCATTCTTAAATTATCTCTTTTTTCTTCAGTTTTTATGTAATATGTTACTTATCTTTAACTTGTTTATTTGATTGCATGTTTATGATCCAAGATTGTGTGATATATTTGATGTATGTTAAATTTCATGTTTGTTCACTTCCAAAAATTTCATTGATTACCCATGAGTTTTTCAATTTATATGCTTATAGTGACGTCATATTTTTATTTCATCATCATATGTATTCCGTGCTATTGTTTATTCACATTTGAAGTATTTTTTATGTTATTAGTGTTTGAGCATGTTCTTATATTTTATTATTATGATGTTCTATTGTAACCTTATCAAAAATTTGTAATGAGTTTCATCTTTTTGTCTGATTTGGTTGTGTATTTATGTTTATGCTTTGTTTCAATTTGACGTAATCCTATGTGAGTGCACATTAAATTTGAATCATTTAATCTTTGCGACGCCTCTGAGTGATTTATATATTGGTGTGAATTTTTAGTGATACTTATCACGTTTATACCTTTGTCTCTTTTTGATGTTGTCAAAGAGTGGAAAAGTACAAGGTTTTATGATGCACGTATTCAGGGGGGAGCTATGATCAAGACACCAAATATGTTGTAAGTTTTTCCATCATAAAAAAGGGGAGTATGTGAGTGCATTATCCTCGTAAGAAATATTTTGAATGATGACAAAACTAGGACACTTAGTATTTGTGTATATTGGATCTTATTGTCTATGAGTAGATGTGCACTATCATATTAGGACACTTAAAATTAGGCTAGATAGACCATTACAAGTCAAAATGATAAATTTTCATGAAAAACAAGTCTATGAGTCGATACATTAAGTCTATGAGTCAATAAATACTAAGGGATTCTTAAAACAAAAATTATGCCTTCTATGTAGCGCTACATAGGAGCCTTGAGTTGATATATAATGCGTATGTAGCGGTACATCAGTGTTTTGAGTTAATATATACTAAAGCATTTTTTTAAACACAAAAATTGTCTTCTATGTAGCGCTACATAGGAGCCTTGAGTTGATACATACTGCATATGTAGCGCTGCATCTGTGTTTAAATCTAATACATACTAAAGCATTTCTTTTGAAATAAAAATTATGCCTTCTATGTAGTGGCTCCCAGGTTTTATGTGTTGACTCATACGAATTTAGAGTCAATACATCATATTATATTTTATAAAACTTGTAATTTTTTGGCTAAAAACCTGTTTTGTTTGTTATTTTTCTACACCAACACATACATATAAATATGCATTCATGTATCATTTCGCATAATCGAAATCAAGAACATACAAAGAATTTTCTATTATCTTCAATTTTTTCTCTTCATACATTCAATAATTATACATAATCATTTTTGTTGAGTGTCACGTAGATTAGATTGATAAGGTCCAATTTATGATTGTTTTATAATCAAATTGGGTTGAGTATTCTTTGGGAGTTTCATTGATAAAACCATTTGGGGTTTTTCCTCCAAGATCAAAGTTGATTTGGGGGTTTTGTACAAGTCTTTGCATTTGGATTCAGTCGAGTGAAAGTTTTGAAGAACAAATGTTATGTCAAAGGAGTAGGGATAACTGGGGGATCATTTGAAACGATTGGGACAAGATATCGCAATAAGGATTCAACCGAGTGAAAGTTTTGAAGAATGTGGGTTCTATCAAAGAAGTAATGGTAATCAGAGGATAGACTTGGAAGTCTTGGGTCACTTGATCTTGCTTAAGACTAATGGGAGAGAAGAAGTTAAGATCAACATCAACCATAGGGTTTAAGGGTTTGAATTACTACTTTTCTCTTGTATACAACTCTTGCAAACGTTAATGACAGATCTCAATTCTATTTAGAATTAGGGGATGACGTACCCATAGTGAGGACAATTGGGGAACTTCCTAAACAAATCATAATGCTCTCTCTCTCTCTCTCTCTCTCTCTCTCTCACACACACACACACACACACACACAACACACACACACACACTCTCTTTACGTTTTGATAATACTCTTAGTATGCAATTTGATAAACTGAATTTTCTGGTTATGTTGAAGCAATTCAAATTGATTTGTAAAGGTAATTGCAATCTAAACAATTGCAATTAGTTTTTCATATTTTCAACACAAAGAAAAATTGACTTGGTATTTATTGCATATCAAGTGTTTAAAAAATTGTTTATGTCAATTTTTGTTTCCAAATTCATGGGAAATTTACCACTAGGTGTGATATTGTTTAAACGATTATTTTTGTAAAGCATATTGATTTACTTTCTCATTATTATTATATGTTTCGTTACTGTTTAAATGCATATCTAATTCTTTCGATAATGGTTCGGGATAGACGATTGCCGATCCATAATTGTTTCTGCTTTCCATAGTAAATATTTTTAAAACAAAATTTTTATCAAAGAAAACTTTATTTGTGAACTATTCACTTCCTCTAGATCGTTGTCTTCGTCTAACATACTCTCCACCTAATTAAAAGGGAGTTTAATCACTTTAATCACATATTTGTTATTGCCTTTACCACCTCCCCTGAGATATGCGTTATCATTATAAAAAAGAGGGAGAATGTGGATCTATGTGCTTGCAGTATAAAGTTGAACAAAAGATCCATCTGAAATTTTAATGACGACAACAATGACTAAAATCGGTGGCAATAGCTTTCAACCTTGATGATGGAGTTCTAAAGAAACATTTCACGCCTCATCAACAAAGAGAGACTAAAGATCAAATTGCTTACAAGACTAGAAGAAATCTAGAAAAAAAACTTGAAGCCTCAAACTAAGTGTGAAAGTTCACTAGGTCATGTTTGTCAGTCAGTCCGAGTGGATAGAGTATTGTAAGAGTAAGGAAGTAACTTAGAAGTACTAAGGAAACACACACACCTAAAAATATTTTCTCAAATGTTTTTATCTTGAAAAGTATTTTTTTAAGCAAAGTCGAGTGATTAAAAAGTTATACAAACTATTTTTGAACTAACCGATCAATTGGTAAGATGTGTCAATCGATTGGCAAAATATTTTTGAGTCGTTCAAATGATTGGAGGATCAAGCCAATCGACTGAAGAAGAGCTAATAAATTAACAAAGCAATAATTCAACACATTAATGACTTGCAAAGACTCTATATCTAATATTTCTAAATTAGGCTTGCTAATCGATAAAAAAATGAGTTAGCCAATTATTTGGAGCTTTGTGCCATTCAATTGACTCATTAAAAATTAGCACATGGATTATTTCCTTTTTCGGTGTTTCCAACTCCTATATAAAGGAGGCTCGCCTCGACTTCTTTTCACGCCACTTTCCAAAGATTTATATTTTCTTTAGAATTTATCTCTCTAAGCCCCCCCCCCCATCTCTCTCTAAAAAATATTTCTCTCACTTGATATTACCTTAATGCTTGCGAGTGAAACTTTGCATGTGCGGAAGAGTTTTGTAAGTGGTCGCATTGTTTGTTTAAATCTTGAGAGTGCAATACTCTTGAGAAGATTGAGTTTGGTTCGTGAGATAAACCAATCATAAAATCTCTGTTGTGGTTTATTAAGCTTTGCCGAAAAATATTCTGTTTTGGTTATTGAGATTAGCCTGAAAATCTCTAAGGTTTTAATTTAGCATGTGGTAAAAACCATACGCAGTTGGGGATAAACTTGTAAAAATCTCAAGATCTGTTTGTATAACAATTCGTCGGCATATCCTAAAAATTCACAAATTTATAGTCAAAATCTCAAGAAGACCTATTAGGAACATGACTAGGCTAACCGTTCAGCCAAACATGGATAACTATCTGGTGCAATCTCTATAACTTTATCCTCTTTGCTTTCTTCTATTTACTTTTTATTATTTATCTCCAGTGCGATTTACTCAAATAAAATTACTAACATGATCTTAATCGAGAAAAGTATAAATCTAATCACGAGTTTTATATACCACAATTCACCCCTCTTATGCTTAATGTCACTTGTTCAAATGAATTTATACCACTTTATTGTACCACATACCACTAAGGATGTACATGGGGCGGGACGGGGGCAGGGAAACATCATCATCCTCGACCTGCCTTCGAATATATTCCTCTTCCTCGGTTTGAATTTCCCGTTATGGGAGGATTTTGTCTCACATCTCTACCACAAGGGGATTTTGTTCGTCATCCCGTTTCCCGCGGATCCCTACGGTTCCGGTAGAGATGCATAAACATAAACAAAATAATATTATTTTTTAACCAAATTAATTGTAAACAAAATTAAAAATCTAACCACAAGAATTAATAAAAAGGTTCTACGATAAATATAATTATAATGTTTTGATAATATTTAATTTATTTTCGTGAGAGTAATAACCACCGATCATTTATGAGTGAATTCACTAATTATAAAAAAATTATAATACAATTCAATATAATTACACATATCTCTAACCTATCATGTCATATTTAATAAAATTTATGTAAACAACTCATTAAACTAATAGTAATATTGATGGTGAGTAAAAAAAAAATTTATAATTCTATATTAATTTATATTTTCACTTAAAATAATAAATAAATAAATAAGAGAAATTATTAATATGACATCAACGAATTGATTCAAATTCGAAAACATAGTTCAGGTTAAGGGTAGTTGAGATATTATTGTTAAATATTTTGAGTTCGAAAGAAAATCCCTGCCGTTAGGAGAAGACGCATTCACGCATTCGATATTTTAATTATCCTTTAGATCGTAGTCGAACGGTTTTGATTTCAGTTTGATAAATTATAAAATTAAAGTTTATATTGTATGTGTGAATGTGTGATTTGTTTGTTTGCAGTGAATTTAATTCTTGCATTTAAGCCATGTAAGATGTTGCGACAACAATGATGTAAGATTCTTTGATCATGTTCTAAGCAAAGCAACATTAGATGAATGGGACAAGACTTGTCCTCCCAAAACAACCTAGTCGCTGTTTCTCAACCTTATACGACATAGGAACATGCATTACCTCACTTCAATCATGTGCCCATAACACAAACCTCTCCAAAGGCAAAGAACTCCATTCCCATTTGCTCAAAAATGGCTTCTTTTCATCCCCACTTGCCATCACCAGCCTCATCAACATGTACTCCAAGTGCACCCTCATCGGTTATGCTCTTAAAGTCTTCAACTACCCTACCCATCATGACAAAAATGTCTTTGCTTACAATTCAATCATTGCTGGATTCGTTTCAAATCGGCTTCCACAATATGGGGTTGGTCTTTATAAGCAAATGCGCCATCTGGGTATTGTTGTTCCTGATAAGTTCACGTTCCCGTGTGTGATTAGAGCTTGTGGTGATTCTGCAGAGGATTTGGAGGTTAAGAAGATTCATGGGTTGTTGTTTAAACTTGGGTTGGAATTGGATGTTTTTGTTGGAAGTGCTTTGGTTAATACTTACTTGAAATTTGGATTGGTGGTGGATGCACATGAGGTGTTTGAGGAATTGCCTGTTAGAGATGTTGTGCTTTGGAATTCAATGGTTAATGGGTATGCGCAGATTGGACGCTTTGAAGAGGCCTTGTGGATGTTTAGGAGGATGGGGGAGAATGGGATGGTTCCTTGTAAATATACAGTTACTGGTGTTTTGTCTATATATTCTGTGATAGGAGATTTTGACAATGGACAAGTTGTTCATGCGTTTGTTACAAAAATGGGCTATGGCTCTAGTGTTGTTGTTTCGAATGCACTGATTGATATGTATGGGAAATGCAAATGTGCTAGTGATGCTTTGTGTGTGTTTGAGGTGATGGATGAGAAGGATATCTTTTCATGGAACTCGATTATATCGGTTCATCAACGGTGTGGTGATCATTATGGAACTTTGGGGCTTTTTGATAGGATGCTAGGCAATAGGGTTCAGCCTGATTTGGTTACAGTTACAGCAGTACTTCCAGCTTGCACTCATCTAGCAGCCTTGATGCATGGTAGAGAGATACACGGGTATATGATTGTAAATGGGTTGGGGAAGGAAGGAGGAACCAACGAGTTTGATGATGTTCTATTGAACAATGCTTTGATGGACATGTATGCAAAATGCGGAAATATGAGAGATGCTCGGATGGTTTTTGATATTATGACAGAGAAAGATGTGGCCTCATGGAACATCATGATCACGGGTTATGGAATGCATGGTTATGGTGATGAGGCATTAGATATATTTTCTCGTATGTGTCAAGCTCAATTGGTACCAAACGAAATCAGTTTTGTTGGATTGTTATCTGCATGCAGCCATGCTGGCATGGTGAAGGAAGGGCTTGAGTTTCTAGCAGTAATGGATTCAAATTATGGTGTATCCCCATCCATTGAACACTACACCTGTGTGATTGACATGCTTTGTCGAGCAGGGAAACTCATGGAGGCTTATGATTTAATGCTAACAATGCCCTTTAAGACTGATCCTGTCGGATGGAGGGCTTTGCTAGCAGCATGCCGAATCCACAAGGATACAGACTTGGCTGAGATTGCAGCAAGTAAGGTGATTGAAATTGAGCCGGGTCATTGTGGAAATTATGTGTTAATGTCAAATGTTTATGGAGTGGTAGGTCGATACGAAGAAGTATCTGAGTTGAGAGACACAATGAGGCAACAAAATGTGAAGAAGAGACCAGGTTGTAGCTGGATTGAACTCATGAATGGTGTGCATGTATTTATAACGGGTGACAGGACCCATCCTCAAACTGATTTTATCTATGCTGGTTTAAATTCATTGACAACAGTTCTGCAAGAGCATGGGTATGTCCCTTTGGTCTAGAAGCATTTGCAAAGAAAGCTTAGGCATGAATACATGTTTCAGATACATCAACATTGGTTCACCATCTAACAACATTAGTTCACCATATAATATATTGCAGAACTTTAGGATACATTCATCGTAGAGGAATAATTCAGAGCAATTTTGGTAAACATAGCCACTTACGTCCTCCCTAGAATTGGGTGTCACCTTGTTTTTACGATTAGAATTCGAACGCGCCGCTTTGTATTTAACATTTTGTTGAACTTAGTTATGGCAGTCATTGAATTTGGAACTAGATTTTTCCCATTCTTTACATACATACAAAAGCACTTGATGTAAATATGTTTCACATACAAAGCAGGATTTCTTAGCCTAAATTGAAGGCTAAAGCATACATTCTCAAGGTGAATAAAGAGCACTAGATTGAAAGATCATACCAATTGGAAAACAAACTTAACGACGTCATCTTTTTTCAGTTGGTAATAACATAAAATGATCTATTTCTTGTTAAATATTGAAGATGAATTTTAAATGTAGGCAAAGTTGCACCTGTTGAGGTTCTCTGTCTCAATATTCACAGGACAGGAGGCAGTTTTTAATTGTTATAGATTATAGTATTAAAAAAGTTGATTTATATTATTTCTATTTGTGGTGCAAGAAAACTATCGCCAATTGTCTCATTTTTTCCTTGCATCGAATTGCTGTAGATCACAGTAGTAGTTTGTTCCAACATTGAGACATATTTGAGTTAATTTGCAACTGAGCTTTTTAATTTGTAAACTACTCTTTCATTGTATTTTATAGTAATTGTTGAGGCTTCTGTGAGAGGTCAAAAGGTAATACAAAAGATAAATGCAGAATTGAGCTCAACAAGTTATCTTTTCAACCCGAGGTCACAAAAACTACTGGTATATTTTTCCATATCCATTTTACATTTACTTCCAAAAGATTTTCAATGATTATTAATTAGTATTAGTTCGCAATTAAATGGTAACACTAGCAATTAAGGACATCAAAAACAAAACATTTGTATTGCAAAAACAAAAAACAAGACTATTGTTACAAGGGCATGACAACTCGTTTCCGCTAAGATTGTCAAAATGAATATACATATATTTCTTTATCCTTCCTTCACATATGTAACAAGTCAAAAAAATATAACAGAAATTGAACACTGAACAGGCAATAATGAATCTTGAATTTCTTTCTAGCCAAGACAACAAATTAGTAACACGACCCTACTCTTTCCTCCTTATACGTGTGCGCACAAATGAAGCTACAGAAAATAGGTCTAAATTCTTTTGGGGTTAACCCCCTTCATATCCCAACCTCCAAAACAAACCAACGCCAATATCTATATCTGATGCAGTGAATGGGGATACTACTTCCAACAATTACAGGAACGATGCTCCCTAAAAATGAGATCCCACATTTCTATGTATTCTTATTTTAATCCACCAAGTTTCCTTTCCGCGCATTCAATTCAAATTGAACTGTCTATGTAAACTCTCTCTGGTGTTCATTTTCAAACCTATTAGTATCAAAGAAAAATCAAACACTGATTATAGTTATCCTTGCTCAAGTTTTTCCACAAACCGTTCATACAGCAAATAGAGGCTTACCGTTGAATGAGGAATCTGAATTAGAATAAGAGCGATGCAGTATAAAGAAACCGAAATGACGACCCCAGTAATAAAATTATGCAAAAGCTTTCGATTGTCTTTTGTGGGTACGAACACTGTCTTGAGGGTATTCGTTAATTCAAAAAGTCGATGAGATACCTGCAAAATAGTGTAAAGATTGCATTGCAACATAAAAAGTGCAACTTAGTAGGGATATCTTTCCTGAAACTTGAAGATAAATAAAACAAGATAGATGCTAAAAGTGCTCTAAGTACACTAGTTAAATAATAAAAAATGAAGTTTATTTATTAAAAAGTACAACTTTCTTAAGTTATCAATGTATTAAATGATACTTTTTCAATGTACATCTTTTTTTTTTTTAACTTGTGCTTTAGTGCAGATTAGCAGTAGAAGAAGAAAAGAAATGAAAGAAAGATCCATACCAAGACGTATAAAGCAGTAGTAAGCATGAAGTTGAGCATGGGATACTGTGGGATAAAAGAAAGAAGCCACTTGGGCTGTCCATTTGGCATATTTGATCTGTATGCAAAGAGGAAATTGTAATTCTTTCATATGTTTTGAACCATTAAAAAATTTCCAAATTGTTTATAATCCAATATACAATGAAATATTATAGAAACAACAAAAGACACAAGCATACATCCTGAGAAGTTTTTCTATTCATGACAATTGCAGTCTATAAAACCAGGACCGACTTCAGCAAGTATTGAGACCAACCATGATCAAGAAATCTAAAATTTAGCTGTGAGCTATTGTCTATCGATCTGGGTCATCATTGCTAGGGATCATAATATTTTCAATTAATTAATCTAAAGTCGGGAGAGTAGGAAACACGTTAATGATATATAATACATAAATCATTTGAGCATATATCTCAACCGACTAGATCAACTCTTTCAGAATTGTCAATTACTGTATTTTTATATCAGATCTCTTGATGTTATACCACAGACATAAATTGCAGGGAATGGCTGGTCATCCAAATGAAACAGAAGAAACCACACCCACTCCCATATTTATAAATTAATTGAGGCCGAGTGGATAGTGAAAGAATATAAAAGATTCATATGCATACATACCTCAACCAAATGTGAAACTGTGAAATGTAAGTCTCCAAAGTAATTTTGCCAAGCCACCTGATAATTCATACAGAAAATGGGGGGAATTAAAAAACAAATATTAGTAGAAAATACTTGTTACCAAATAAAAGCAAAACCCGTCAAAACCCCTCAACATGGAATTTCAAGAATTATGGTTAAGAAAACATACGCAAAGAGGGTCAAGGAGAAATTCCGTATGTGCTGAGTGAAATTCCTCAAGCAAATGTAAACGCTGAAAAATAATAATAATAATTAAAAAACCAATGAGCTGCAGAAATTGTTATCCTTCATAATTCTAGAATCACTATCTTTCAAGTAGAAAAGAAGGAAATAAATAAAACATGAAGAACATGCAATGAGGTAAGAAATAAATAGATAACACCCACGTGATTGGAATCCACGAGGTGTATGGGTGAAGTTTGTTATATGAAACTTTGTCCAGCTTGTATATGTATTCATACCACAAGTACCCAACCTAGAAAGAAAATAGAAAATGAAATTGTTATCACTTAGTCTTTTTGGTCTACATGACTACATCTGTGCAAATTAAAGTAACAACATAAAAACGGAAGAGAAAACCATGAATAATCTAAGTAAATAGTTTTATAATAAGAAGTCATGTAACTCACAAATAAAGAAACTGACACAATGATGGTTTTGATTGTTACTTTTCTCTTGATTTCACACTCTTCCAATTTTTCCATCCATTTCTCAACCTGAAATGGTAAAATATGTCAAATTTAAAATAGCTGGACATCAATTTAAAAAATTACTCACTACAACACAAGCTAGTATACGATATTACATTTGGATGGAAGTAGGCATAAATCATTCCAACTATCCAGATGTAGCGATCAAGCCCAGATCTGAAATGCCACTCATGCATTCGGGGTGCATCAGGCTTTGCAGGATCAGTATAACCTGCCATATGAAGATTACAATTATGAGATTGCAGTAAAAAGCATACCAACTTACTATTCTTATAAGCAAATCAATTTGAAACGTTCAAAATGAAAATCAAAAGCATCGCATTGATAGAGAGAGTGTGTACAACTTGTTTTTAAAAGGAGAAAAACATCTATTTCAAAGCAGAAAAACATCTATTTCAAAGCATAAAGTAGATTATGGGGCCATGGGTGGAAAAGAAACTGGCTAGAGACTGTGAATCAGTAGAGTGAAACCAACTGGCAATCTCAGGTATGACTAGTTGTGAGGAAAGTCACAACAACAAAACAAGCTGATATACAGAAGTACAAGTCACATGTATTACTAACCCAAAAAGAATGCAAATGGGCTCCAAAATATTTCAAAGAATCCTGGGATTTCCCAAATCAAAATCACGACAAGAAAGCATGCCACAAACTTTGCGGCCATCACTGATCTAACTTCATTGTACTTGTTATATATACCCAATGCTCCATACACCATCAAAGTGAAAAGCGTGTGCATTGGACATATATAATAGAGCATATAGTCGTTGTTAAGCACGATACAACAGAATGCCACAAAAAAGTTAAGCCGCCACATCATCTGCAAGGCACTTTAATGAGTTAAGCATATTATTTAAGCAAAAAGAGTAGCGAGTCAAAGACAGCCAACAGGCAACACCACCTGAAAAATTATACGTAAAATAAAAATTGTACTCAGGGTCAAGATTATATTACCTGAGCAAAGCGTGGAAGGCTAAAATCTTTTCTGATATAATAATAGGAGAAGTTGCCAAACCCAGTCATCCAAACATACGCAGCAATGAAAACACGTATTGAATTGTATATCTCCGTTGCAGCAAAATAATGATACATTAGAAAAAGGACCTGAACACGCGGAACAATAACATGAACAAATAGTTAGAAGTACCTGACAAATTCAAAGCCATGTTATAAAAAAAGAGCAAGTTTGGATAAATTATGGCATTTTGAAAGTAATACACGCCAACAATACATTGAGTTGCATCAACTTTAGTTTCATTTTTATCACTAAAAGCCTCAGTTTTCATGACATATCATCAAATAGCTTCCGTATCCCATAATTTCTTCCTGGTAACGGCTATGAAATAAATCATAATCCATGTACTAAAAAAGTAACAAAAGAAACAAAGTAAACAAGTAACAGAAGAATGAGAAATCCAAATCGAACTCGGATAATTTTTCACATCAGGCATTTTGCAGCAAGTAAAACAATGTCAGTTGAAAAATAAAATGTCAATGATCAGATAAGGTACCATAATTTTAAGGAGGCAAGCAAAAATACAGCATCTTGATTTACATGTTTCCAGAGCAGTAAAAAAGGAGAACCCACCTGCATCCATCCTTTCCATTCTTCTGTTTGATGCCGATTAAGGTAAAGCATGCTTCGTACAGAAAATGATGATGTGTCATTATGTCTTTTCAAAGAAGTCATTGCTGAAACTATAAGCAGAAGCATGAAGAGGAAAATGAAAAGATCCCGATTATAGTTCTGTCCAAAAAAAGGAAGGAAAAGCAAGTAAGAAAATAATATCTATAGACTACTTTCCGTTCAATAATATATCTATAGACACAGTGGATATTTCCACAATCAAGCCCGTGTAGCAGAAAATATCTAAACAAGTCTGATAGCTTTGATTGAACAAAAAATTGTTGCATATATCTTTCGAAGCCTGATGAAGAAGCAGTAACAGAAAGAGAACAACAAAAATGCAGCACCAAAGTGTATACGTCTAATTGGATATTTGGGGGAGCGTTTGAGCTTCCCAAACTTGCTTCTACATGGAACAAATGCAGTTTTATTAAGAATATCATGTTTGTTTTTAAACGTCAAAATTGGTTTTGCTACCAAACCTTGGTTGAACTAGAAGTGTGATAAAAAGTAGTTTTTGTGTAAATTTGCACCAATTATTTTGGAAAGAAATTGCACCAAATTGCGCGTCAAACTTGCTTTTACATTAAAAACATCAAAATATAAATCAATTCACCTTAAACTCAATTTTACATAAGCATGTCTGATAATACTCACCCAAGCACACTAAAACATCATGAATTGTGAAGTGGGCTATTCTAAAATCGACAAAGTGAAAACCAGTCATAGTGGACATTTTTGAGATATCATTCTTTTCAATCACTTTAATAGTTATTTCCAAGGTTAGTAACATTTCTAAAAGTACTCATACATAAGTATTTTAAAGAAAACTCAAAGCATTAATAACAACAAAAAGTGTGACAACTAAAACGAGAAATCAAACAATTACAAACAAGCATACAAAAATTGAAGTTTTCATGGAACAAGTTTCTCTAAGAAAATCACTTCAGTATACAAAAATATTTCAAGTGGCAGATCAAAAACAAGTGGAAATATATTAAGTGGTATTTGTGTACCTTTGTAGAAGCTCCAAGGAAGTCGGTTCGATCACATATGTAGAAATAAAACAGAATCAGCCCAAACTCAGCCCTATAAAAAATTGCCGATATGTTTCAGGATTCAGGAGTGTAAGATATGTTTCAGGATTCAGGAGTGTAACATATAACATTTTAGTAATTTACAAAACAATGACATACATTGCCCTCAAAGTTGCCCGATTTTCTAGCAAGAAAGAATCATCCATGGTCAAGAACCTAGACAGGACAAGCAAATAGGTAAGGATCTTAAAATACAGAAGTAAAACACTTAAAAGAAGCTCTTGACATTGCACTTCATAGAAAATTACCGAATCAAATTCATTTTGACAGATGATGCATGTAATTTTGCTGATGCTGATCTTGTAAGCCCTGCTTCCAGCAAAATGGCACGATCATCTTCCTTAATTGCATCCTTCCCCAACTCATCAAGATTAGTATCTGAATGACTGCAGTCCACCACGAGAATTGTTCAAAATTAGAAAATATTTGCAGAAAGTAATTTTATACATTCCTTATGTCAAAAACATCAAAGCACAAAATTCAATTTTTGAAAGTAGGAAGTTCAAACTATAAAGGTGCGTCACTGAAAAAAGAGACCACTTAAATCAATCTTAGTAGCTTAAACAAAAATATAAAAAAGATCCAACAAGATGGGAAACATATCATCCATATTAGTAGGTGTTAATGTTCACGCCTACAAAAATCTTATAATACCAAATTCTCAATATAATTGCAGGATAGTAGTAGTTTCAGTGGTCACATGAGACATGAGTTCATGTATGCTTACTCCACAGACCCTTACTGGTTGGTATCCAAAGTCCAAAGGTTTGCTCAACATCTAACTTTTTTTATTAAATCTTAAGCTCCGGGTTTTACTAAACATACTACTATGAACCATTTAGTAATTTACATAGACACAAGTGCAGATTCAGAGCTGTAAGTAACACAGGTGTCGTAAACTTGATATGTAAATAATACTAAATATACTTGATTTAACAATCACTATTGATTCCCAAATACCTTATCAAAGTCTTAACTAATAGATTATCTCCTTTACCAATGGCAATCAGATCAAAATTGAAATACCATGAAGCGGCACCACAAAACTTACAATTTAGTAGGAGACAGGGTTTTCTTGTACTCTAAATATTCTGAATATATCCAAGTAACAAAAACTGGAATAACTCCCAGCAAGAAAGACACCTGAAGGCATAATAAACAAAGCTCCATCAGAAAACTGTCTACATCATCCCATATAGTATATGAGATATATTATTCAAACAATTATAAGATTTAAATCTAACTTTCTTACACACATGGTAAACATATTCTATTTTTTAATTTTTAAAATTTTTTCATATTTCACACCGCCATTCACATTGAAGTAAAAACAAACTACCACAGAAATTCACAAATCCAGATCACAAAATTCACAACTAAGAACTATCACAGATCATCTAAAACAACATTATTCACCACTGACTATAATTAATCCCAAAATTCATGATAAGCAATTCAAGATTCAATTCAACCTTGCAATCAAAGAATTAGAGTAGACACAGACCTGCCCCGGCGTAATTGGCCCGGAAACAACCATCTTCGATCCAACCAAACTGCTCCAATCTAGAAAAAAAAAATTTAAAAATTGAGATCAAACACATTCGAAACGAAAACAAAACAGTTGAAATCTGAGAAATAGACGAACCAAAGATGAAGAAATTGAAGCAGGAGAATTGGTGAAAGAAGCGTGTTAAAGAGTGATCATAAATAGCAGAGAAAGAGAAACCCTAGAAAGAGAGAGATCTGAAGAGAAAGATGAAGAGGAAGAGTTTGCTTGAAGAATAGAGAAAATGTCGGAGGGGATGTCTCTCTCTCAGTGGTTGGATTGGAAACTTAGAAGAAGAACGCTTTTCAAACAAACCAGTTTAGATAAAATTGAAATCGAGACGACTGTTAAAATGTGTCGTTTTTTCTTACTGTGATTTTGTTAAATGTTTCCATGTTGGTTGAAACTCTGTTTTCTTAACTTGCTTAAAATCTAAATATTATTCAACTAACACGTTTGAATAAGTAACCTCCTAATCCAACAGCTAATTATGTTTTTCAATTCATATAATCATTAATTTGACGTTTTTCTTTTCTTATAAGAAATAAATTACTAGTAATCAATTTGACCCTTTTCTCGTTGTTTTCTTCCATTCATTCTTTTCATTACTTTCTTTTTATGTTTCTAATCATGTTCTTGTCATCAAATGGAATCCGGTTAATTGCGTAACAAAATTATTACTACCGACAAATGTAATCAATGTTTGTCATTTATATTTTTCTTTACTTTTTTCTTTTATTTTAAAATAGTGTATGTTTTTAGAAATTATATCTATTATTATGAGCAATCTAATGTAATATTTGTATTTATATAATTGGATTAATAGGTACAAATTGGATTTTAAGTATGCTTGTTGTATTTAAACTATATAAATATAACATAATGTATGAGTATTTATAGTGCAAACATATTTTTGTATATACTCAATATATATATATATATATATATATATATATATATATATATATATATATATATATATATATATATATATATATATATATATATATATTTATTTATTTATTTATTTTAAATAAATAGGTATGGTATATTAGAAATAATTTTATTAAAATTTTAAATTACAAATATGGTAATAAAATGATGAATGCATGTTTTATAAAAAATAATAATGATTAATGATATGATGTGGAACCTAGAGAGTTGTTCGATGAACAATGAAATAGGAGTTGTTGTCGTGGATTTGAGTTTCTAGTATGGTGGAGAGGTGTTGAAACACTTTTGTTATGGTAAGTATTTGTTTTATCGTATCCACGAGGATTAGTGCGATGTCACGGTCGTTCCACAATTAATAATGTTTTAAGGAAGAGTTTAAAAGGGTTTTCGATTGTGTTAAGAAACACACTAAAAAGTGTAACGACGGTAAATGATTCGGAAATAAACATTTAAAGAAACATGCCAGGATTAGATTTCATTAACCATTTTCATATGTATTATATTGATCTAGTATGTGAACACCATTATCAATCACTATTATCACGTATCATTCATCGGCATTGTTTATGTCTAAACAATGATGCGAAATCTCATTGTATTGTTTAATCGATGATCTCTCTACCTATTAAACAATACTCATTCAAACTCTAGAATTTGGTTTTCGATAAATGAAAATCTTAGGTCAAGACTTGGAAAATATTTCCAATATTCATTCAAACTCATAGATTTAACATGAAAACAAAGATAACATCAATATTGATTCATAATATGTTCACAAACAACGATCAAAAGAAATACATACAAGTTTAGTTAATTACATCTAATCCGGACACATGATTTAGCTACACATCATCATGGTAGTTTGCTTCATAAGAAAATAGAAGAGATGTATGAGCATCAACAAGAAGTTCCCGAGTATTGGTGTGTATCCAACTTCGTTTTCTAATTTCTGAAGTTCTCTGAGTTTTTGGTGTATTTGGTGCTCAAAGTTGGTGTCCAACCCTCTCCAAATGAAGTGAGAGGGTATTTATAAAAACCAGAAAAAGAAGATTGCGCTAAGCCCCACAGATGACGCTAAGCGCGTCTAGATGACAAAATCCATCAAACTGTCATAAGTCATGCCAAGCGACACCAGACCGCGTTAAGCCCCATCTCCTGGTATGCATTTGATCCAAATATGCATGTAGAAGCCATTGTCTTTCCATTTAACATCCAAAGCTTCTCCAATGCAACAAAACTACATAATTAGATGTAAAAATGATTAATCTTCATAATATTTACATGATTAAATTAAAAAACTAAATTTACATGAAAGTTGAGGGATCGATATACAAATTCAATTAATTAAGCTAAAAAGAGCCATTAAATTATACTATTAATCAACAAAATTTAGATCTTAACAACTTTTCTCAACTTAGAACTTTGTTTGTCCTCAAACAAAAGTCTTTCCAACCTAAAGAAACAAGCAACATCCAAAATTAAAAGATTAACAAGCTTTGAGAAAAGACAAATGCATGGTTCAAAATTTTCTAGGGCATAAGCAAAATAATGCTTACCACTATACTGCAACAACACCATGACCATGAAAAAAAATTTAAGCATAAATCTTATATCAAAAATTCTAAGACAACACATGCTCAATCATGAATCACACCTAGCACACATCTTCCCCAATAGATAAAGGACAAAATTTGAGGTACTTGACTCACACCAAACAATATTGCTAACATCTGGATTAACTTATGCATTCATCTAAGCAAAGCATATTGAAAGCACAAAAGCATAAATCACAAAGGACTTTCAAGGGTTGTAATGAGGCTCGGTTAACAAAGAAGGGTCATATCTAAAGGTCTTTGAAACAAAGTTGTCAAACTCTAGAAGAGCATTCACTTTTCAATTTTTTTACAATTCACAACTTCATTCACCACTTTTCTTTGTTCATGATCACACTTTTTAGCACAACTATTTGCCATTTTTTTCCAAACAAATTCAATTCTTTTTCACCATTCTCTTTCATGTTCAAATTATTTTTCAATTTCTTAGCAACCTATCATTTTTCTTTCTCTTTTCTTCCCAACTTTAATACAACCAACATTGCACATGAATGCTCCTCGATTTTCTATGGCATAGGACAAAATTTCAACCATAATTTGAAGGTTGATGCTTCAAATGTTTCAAGAAAAAGATTTTAGAATCCATACAAAAATTAATTATGAACTAATATTTATGTACAATTTCACAGTTCAACATCAAACGGATCCTGACATTAAGGCTCAAAATGGTTAACGAATTCTCGCTCACTCACATGGTAGGTTACTTTTGGTCAAGTGGTTGTGCTCAAAATCAAAAATTTCCTTGATCATTTTTATGCTTTTATAACTTCAAACATAAATGAAAGATTAAACATAAATCAACCGAGTTAAAACAACAGATTATTGATCTCCTGTGCATATAGTAAACAATGGAAGTTTCCTCCCATTTAGGCTTTGATCTAAAGTGATTCAATCATGAACAAGTATTGAAAAATAATGTGTATGACAAATTATTTGTACAAATTATAAGTTTCATATTCATGTTATGGTGTAAAAAGCAATAAACTTGTACCTTGCTTTTGCACCATTCTTTTCAGGTTATTATCATTACCACACATTTTTATATTGACAATATCAAACTTTGAGTCATCACTTTTTGCTTCTTCGAGTGGCTCAAGACTTGTCTTTGGAGCAAACTCCAAAACAAAAATTATTTACCAAAAACTACAATAACTTGAATTTAAACTAACAACTTAATTAATTAAACCAACATCCAAAAGAAATTTCATGGCGACATGAAATGCCGTCAAAATACAACAATTCCTCATCCCATCAAAGGATGGAACAACAGAAACCAAAATAACATAAGTTCAACAATACCTTAAAATAAAAACTGCAAAAAAAAGTAACATAAAAAAGACTATCCATCAATAGGTCATCCATTAATCTTCATCACTCATGTATTCCTCATCTCCACTTTCTTCTTCCTCACTTTCTTCATCCACATCAGTTACCCCTCCTGATGAAATGGCATGCCCTCAGGCCAATTAGCATATTGCTGAAATGCTTTACGAGAAGGAAGGTTGTGATTCACATGTGGTTCCCTGGTCTGCAACTACAACTGATGCATGGAATCATGCATAAACAAAAGGCTCTCCGATTAGACCGAAGCATGTCCCAAGTATAGGTACAAGCAGCTCTATCATCAAAAGGTTGTTGAGAAGGAGGTTGTGGATTATTTAAAGCTTGGGATCATTTGGTCATGCAATTCCTTTCTATGTACCTATCATCGACAACATCATTAATGGTCTAATGGAAAACTGATGGCATTGTTTTAACTCGGTTGATTAATCTTCCCAATCGATGACCGTTTTCGGCAATCATCTTAATCTCATTCGAAATAATCTGAGCAACATCCACCTATCTATTATCTAAGATGTAATACAAAAGGTAAGCAATATCCAAAGGAATTAAGGATGTGTGACTTTTTGGCCTTATGTTGTAAAGGATCAAAGTCATCATTACCTGAGTTGCAGTTTTGAGCTTCTTCCTTAAGAAGTTCTTGGGTTCCCCAGAAGCATTAACCTTATAGGATTTACCTATCATCACAAGCGCATCCTTAACCAGCTCAATATTCCAATTACCCTTAGCCAACCTCTTTCCATACTCACACAGTGCTCCTTCCTCTAAAGTAAGAGGGTTTCCAAGGTAGGCATTGATTGCATCTCTACTGAATGAAACTTCCCTTCCTTTTACCATAGTCATGAATGAGTAAGGGACGCCTTCAACCAGAATTGCATTCGTGTAAAACTACCTCATTATTTCATAGTTCAAGTTTGTGTGAGGAGTGCATAGCCTTTGCTAGTTTCTTTCTTCAATCATTGCCAAAAAATGCATAAACTCTCCTTAAGGACTGATGTTAAAGATCCTCTCAGATCATATGTTCCTGCTTGCAATATCTTTGTATCTTTCTTGTTATTCTGGTCCTAGTAATTTATCTCGGTTAAAGCTACCAGCTCTGGCCCTGGGTATAAAAGAAGGACCTGCACCCGAGGTCTTTTGCTTCTCGGATACAAGGATTCTTTTAAACTCATGTTTGCACAAATCAAACAAAAACAACACAATTCACACAAAAACCATTAGTCATTCACAAAGTTTCCCTCTGCAATCCTATGGTAAACAGTACATAACAAAAATACTACATAATTATAAAAACAAGAAAATTGGGCAGCAGCAATTGTGCTTAGCGCCAACAAAAGTTTTGTGCAATCTTTTGCACAATGCTCTCATCCCTAATCTAAACTTAGAACATCTATATTATCTTAGAGGAGTTTACCCAGTACGAAAAAGAGACAAATATGCACAAAATCTACCCTAACATGAACAAGACAATAGAAACACTAACATGCAAAAAAAAATTCTAACTTGAAAGTGAAAACTATCATGAAACTATCTACAACAATGAGAAATTTCGAAATAATTAAAATTAAATACCAGAGGCTTGATGCTGTAGTGAGGAAACAAAGAGATTCGTGATAAAATTTGGTGAAAGGGTTTTGCTTTTGAGAGAGTTTGGTGAGACTATGGTTTCAAAATGTATGAGGAATTGAGGGAAATGAAGTTTGAGCAGAGTTTTGTGACAATTTCGCTCAGGATGGGCCCAAAAATTGGGCCTAGGTAAAAGTCTGTCAAGCTTGGTAAAAGTTATTTTTTTACTGAACTAACTGAGGGCGCTTAGCACGGCTGACCGTGCTTAGCGCGGTTTCCACTGCCTCAAGCTTCTCAGAATTTTCTAGGGCATGCTTAGCGCCATTAGTGCATCTGAATTTTCATATTTTTGCTCATTTTTCAAAGACTTCTACCCACAATCACCATTCAAAACATATACAATCAAAGTTGTAAATACTTACAAAATTGGGTTGTCTCCCAACAAGCGCTTGTTTAATGTTAATTAGCTCGACGGTTCTTTGGTAACCTCAAGGATCACCAAGTGGAATTATTGTTGTAAACCGATCAATCTCGCCACCAAGGTATAGTTTCAACCTTTGACCATTCATTTTCCAACTACCTTTCGAAATGGGGTCTTCCAACACAATTGCTATGTAGTCTTTCACTTTTTTGATTTGGAAAGGCCCCAACCATTTAGACTTTAATTTGCCCGGAAATAGTTTCAATCTTGAATTAAATAATAATACCATATGTTTGGGCTTGAAGTTCTTGTTGAGAAATTTCTTGTCATTATATTTTTTTACCTTCTGCTTGTAGATATTATTGGAGTCATAAGCTTGAAGTCTCAGTTCATCAATCTCATTCAACTGCAACTTCCTCTTTTCTCCAGATATCTTAGGATCGAAGTTCAGAAACTTCAATGTCCAAAATGCTTTGTGCTCTAATTCCACAAATACCAATATGTATTCATTTGAACAAGAAGCGGGAAATGAACCAACGAAATCGATGCCCAACAATAAAAAACTTCAACTTCTAACAAGTTTTGCAATGACATTTCATTCTGTTTATTCATTCCTCCCGTCCTTTGATAACTATCACAACTCTGGGCATGCTCATGTGCATCGTTGAACAAGGAAGGCCAATAAAAGCCCGAACGTAGAACTTTTGATGCCGTCAAATTAGGAAAATAAATAAAATGAAATAAACCAAGATTTTTGATATTTTTGACTATTTTTTATATTAAATAAAAAAGAAAAATGAAAATTAATTATTTAAAAAAAATATTTAAATAAAAAACAAAAACCATTTTAAAAATAAATTTAAAATTCAATTTTTGAGTTTTGAAAAAAAATAGAAATAAAAGTAAAAACAAATAAAAGTGAAAAAAGCAAAAAATGGGAAAGGTGGGACTCAAACACATGACCTCGTACTTGTAACTCCTTTAATCTCATTCTACTACCAAATGGTCCATCTTATTTATTTAAGATAAAATGCAACTAAAACATGTATAATAGTAAATAGATGGGAAGATTTTAGGTTACTACAACTAGCAGTGCCCGAAATCCTTCTCGTTTTTAATCCATTCTCTATACGCTCTCGAATTGTGAATACATCTGAGAAAGAAGACATACTCCCCGCCATCTTTTCAAAATATGTCCCTTGGAGTGTAATCATAAAGATATCCACGAGTTCAAAGTCAGACAAAGGAGGTTGAACCCAGGTTGTCGTTTCTCTCCAACGTTGGGTGTACTCTTTGAAAGTCTCATTACTTCTTTGAGCCTGATTCTGAAGTTGCAATCTGGTCAGATCCATATCAAGATTATACTTGTATTGCTTAAGGAAAGCATTAGATTGATCTTTCCAAGACCGAATCTTGCTACATTCTAATCCCATGTACCAATCAAGAGAAGCTCTAGACAAACTGTCTTGAAAGCAATTAATGAGTAAAGCGTCGTTGTCAGTGTAAGAAGCCATCTTTCTACAATATATTGTTATGTGGATCTTCAAACAGCTTAAACCATTGTACTTATGCAGATCAAGAACCTTAAACTTCTGAGGTAATACCACATTAGGTACCAGACATAATTCCTTAGCATCCATATCATAAGCAGAGAACCCTTCAATGGCCCTAAACGTTCGTCCAACAATTGGTAGTCAGCAGTAGGCTTGTTCAAATTTATATTTGGGAATGTCTAATTAGCATACTGAAGAAATTAAGGACTGCGAGGAGTATAAAATTGAGGGCCTTGAGGAGAAACTTAAGGAGAAATCTGAGTACCTTGAGGAACATTCATCATACCAGGATTAGCAATGTGTCCCCTAGGATTGGCAACTTGAGCATATGGTGCCCCAGGGTGAAATATGGAACATAGGGTGCCCCAAGATGAACATACTAAGGAGAAACATTGATATAAGGTTCCCCGTGGTGAACAAGTGGCATTCCAGGATTAACAGGCTGAATGCCTTGATAAAGGTATTGCATACCAGGTTGAACAATTGGTGGAGGAATCTGCACATTGATAGGAGGGCCCTATAATCATTCTCTGTTTCAACAGGTAATTCAGTAGCCATATACATTAAATTTTGGCGACGCTGATCTTGAGGTGCTTTGTTGTTATCAACGTCAATCACCTGAGGAGAGAAATGAGGAGGCATTCCCCAAGGATGAGTGGTAGCATTCCCATTAACAAGAGGCAAAGGCATTGGCTGATAAGTAACAAAAGCTCCACCATTAGCAACTTGAGGTGAAGTTTGAGGCATCCCCCAGAAACAAACAACAGCATGTCCACTAGGTCTAGGTTGAGAGCCTGACTGGTTAGGAATTGGCGAAGCAACAATTTCAATTTAAGTTGGAGTCCTAGCAGCAGTTGTAGCATTATCTTTGTGGGTGCGAAAGAGCTCCAGAAGTGTATCCATCTTCCCTTGTAAGTGGTTCAAGCTTTCCTTTTAGGTTACATTCTCTTGCATAATTTTTGCCATGATTTTTTTGGTGATTGGCTCGTGTGAGATATCGTCCGTGGAGAATCATCGCCTTTTCTGGACAGGGGAAGAAAAATGGTATGAGAATTTGTTTTTCCTTTTGAATGATATGAATGAATGTATGAATGTGTGAATGCATGAAAAAATATATCTTTAAGCTTCTAAGGAATCCTGAGATTGTCAATTGCATATGAGTAGACATAAAATTGAAGAAAATAGGACAAAAGATAAAGTCAGTAAAGGAAAATACTTGTTTTATTCATTGGGGAAGAATAAGGAGTACATTATTATAACTCAGGGATTTGCTCGATGAGCTACAAGAATATCAACTTTGAACCTCTCAAATACAATCTTACAAACAACAACAAAATGAAAGACAACCCTAGGAGTGTTGTGTGGAAGCATAAAACATCAACTTTTGAGACCACTTCCGAGCTCCCACATTATCAGCAAAAGGTCATTTCTTTCGTAAGTGGACCAGGAGCCACTTATAAAGCAAAGGAATACAAAAATTGATCATTCCACCCTTCTTTTTATTTCTCCAATGGAAGGAAAAATAGACATCGTCCAGAATTGTGGGAACAAGATTTATGGATAGGAAGATGTTGACACCATCCTTATCAATGAAGCCTTCAACATTTAGAAACAGTACCAAATCATAAACGAGGAGAGCAAAGATGGCATAACAAGCATCCCAACTTCCACTATCAGCAAATGTGGTAGCCTTCTTAGTCAGAAACTTTGAAGGAAATCCTCTGGTGTTGCCTTTGGTACGGATGTTAGATTTAACCACTTCCTTTTCGAGATGGAGAGCTTGAGCTATCAGTGAAAACTATGGAAAACCATTCAAGCTTGTCTATGGAACATGATCTTTGATTGGAATATGTAATATATGAGCAAATTCCTCCAAGGTGGGAGCCAATAGGAAATCCTGGAATGTGAAACAGTGCAGAGTAGGATCATAGAATTGTGCAAAGGTAAGGATCAAGCCAGTGTCCTCCTTGGTAAGAAGAGTAATTAGCAAGTTTCCATAAGCCTCATTGAAATCATCTTTGTTATCATCCACCAAGTGAGATTCAAGCTTCCTTAACTCATTTAGCTTGGGTTCCATGAGTTTGTACTGGAAAGTGTTTCTTTTGTCAGATTTTTCCATAACTGAATGCTCTATTATGACTGGATACCTGTGGATTCCATGAAAATTATGCACATGCTAAAAATTATTTTCATGTGGACTAAAATGAAAACATATATGCAAGATCTATTGATTCAAAGGTTCGACATATTCTGGATAATCTGTATATACTTCTTGATGCAGGTTCAAAGGTCCGACGTATTCATGATTTTCAAGGTGGGTAAAGTCTTGAGTTTCCTATAAAAACCCATATCCTCTCACTGGTAGGTACTATTCTTCAAATAAGGAGGTTCCTAAAAGGGTCCCTAGAGTCATAGACCCATTTTGAGATACCATTGCCTGGAACGAATGACTCGTCGAACGCTGATGCTCCCAAGAGGATTTATTCTAGGCGTGGCGTCTCGTGTTGACCATGATCGAGGTATAACACCAAGGAGGTCAACACAAATCTACCACTTACTATTCTGTGTTTATACTCAAGCTCGATTATAGAGATTTTATCTCATGTAGCATCACAAAGCCTAACCCACAACAAATAATATAATAGATATCCAGAATATGATGAATATATAAATCAGTAAAGATGCGACAAATAGAATAAATATAAAGCAAGTAAAGAGATAAAGATAAACACTCAAACATGCAAAGGAACAAACAAAACTAGGCTCGACTTACTTAGGGACTCCCTAGCAGAGTCACCATCCTACTGAAGAGTCATAGCAAGCAATCTCCATCAGAGTCGCCAGCTATCACGCAATAAAAAATACCCGAGCGCATCGCATGCTCAAAGATACAATAGAGTCGCCGCTGAATTTTATTTATTCTAAGAGAAAGGGGAAATATCAATAAAACCCAAGGGGAAGAGAAACAAGGTAAGGAAGTCAGTTATGGAAGGGGAAGGTATTAGCATCCCACATATCCGTTGTACTCAAGGGAACCATTTTGTTTGTTCTTTGCACTTACGGGTGTTATTATCTAAAGGTTACTTATGATTGATTTTAATTAAGGGAAAAAAATAAGTTTATTAATTAATGTGCTCGCCAAGGATTCAAACCCATATGCCTACATATTCTTGTGATGCAATGAGAAAATCAGAGCTTCGTAGTTCGTGGTAGAAAACTACGAGTTTGTTGGTTGTTTTTAGGGAACAATGTTATAATCATATCCTAGAAGTGTTTTGAAGTTAGCTGGTTATGATCCTCGTTTGGAGGCTCTAAGCTTTTAGTATGACTGCTAAGGAACATATTATAACAGTTCTTGTATGAAAGGAAATAATTTTTTTTTAAAAAAAGTTTATGAATGAATTGAAGGAGATTTGTGAAATGGTGAAGGTGTTTTTTGGACCAAGATTGTGTTGTTTGAACCCATATAGTGGTGTATGAACCAGGAGTGTGGCATTTAACCAATAGATGGTGATTAGTCAATGCAGGGTTATAGGGTTTTTCCTAGATCCATAGATCAAAACCTACAAAGAGGGGGTCTGCCTAAGCATGGGTCTCATAAGGCAAACATGCAAGAGAATGAGGAGTTTTCCTAAGTCTGATTCTCACAAGGAAAACATGCATGAAGAAGGCTTACCTAAGCCCGAGTCTTATATGGCAAACATGCATGAAATGGTTTTTCTAAGCCTGAGTCTCACAAGCAAGACATGCATGAAAAATGGTTTACCTAAGCCTGAGTCTCATAAGGTAAACATAAAAGAAGGGGGTCTGCCTAAGTCTGAGTCTCACAAGGCAGACATGCATGAGAATAAGGGGTTCGCCTCAGCTTGAGTCTCACAAGGAAAACATGCATGAAAAGGGATTGCTTAATGTAACACCTCGAAATTTGCCCTCCTCTCTTGGGACTGGCTTAACATATTGCATATCATTTTTAGGTCATTAGGCATTGCATATTGCATATCGTGTGGTTACATTGTGCAAGGCATCCTCCTAAGTCTTGATCAGAAGATGAAGAGGTCATGGTGCAAGCTAGGGTTTCATTGGACTGGATCACTAACTGTCTGAGGGTTATGGTTCAAATTAGGGTTGTGATTCTCAAGGGGATTGATCTTTATCTTGGTTGAAATGACACATCATCATCATCATGATTCTGAGATCATCCAAGAAGATTCAAGAGATTGATCAGCTATCTTGAGATTAGGGTTTTGACCACTGGTCAATCCTAATCAGTTGCATTGGGCCAATCAGGGCATGGCATGGAGATGGGGTCTACAATGGATATGGGGATCATTTCATGATTGTATTGAGATTATGGAGGCTAGGGTTTCATCCTTGAGCCATTTCATCAGAGAATTGGGGCTCAACTTGATCAGTGCATTGCCAAATTCATCTATTAGTTGAAAAGTCAACTGTGCTTGATTTTATGGATTTGGAGGTGGGAGAGGGTTGGATACACTTCATTCATGTTGAAACAAGCTTCATTTGACATTTAAAACATCAAGAAGGAAGAAAATAAAGTCAGACAAAAAATTGCCAAAAATAGAAAGTGACTTGTAATGGAAGTTTCCAAAAATGGAAAGTTTTTTCACCACAAAATTACATGTCCAAAAAAGCTTCAAATGAAAATTTGTCCAACATGAAAGTTGTAGATCTTGTTCTCACCTTTCCAAAAAGTCAAAGAACTTGAAATTCCCATGTATGGTTGGCAAGTTATGGTCCATTCATTTTCCAAAAAAGGCCTATAATCAAAGTGGCATAACTTTCACGTGGAATGTCCAAATTGAGTGATCTTTTTATGAGCAAACCCTATTTCACATGTACTTTCATGGTGTATGGTCCAAATTCATCAAAAATGGTCAATGCAAAAAGTCAAATTTCAAGTGGACTTAAGTGCATTTTTGGTGTGAATATGTGATTTTGAGCAATACTTGGAATTTGAACATGAGAACCATTCCAACACACTTCAAATACCATTTAGGAGTTGTGTGAACTGTCATGAGCTATCACATTGCAATATTTGGCAAGGTCATTTTTGACATAGCACCTAAAAATGCAATTACACTAATCTTCCAAATTTTGGATAATTGAGATTAAGAGATGGATTAGTGTGAGGTATAAATGGTTAACTGTAACAGAAAATGCTAATCACATCACACTTCTCAAGATTCATAACAAACTTTCCCTCCATTTTCTCTCAAATTCTCCAAGAACTTCATCAACATTTTTCAACTTTTCTCCACCAATTCTTGATCAATTTGCACAATTCTTCTTGATTCATCTTCCACAAGCCAAGATCCACAACTATTTTGATGAATCATTGCAAAAAACCTCAAGATCATGGACTGTTATGCATAGGCTCAACAATGGCATTTGGCTAATTCTCACAGTTGAAGCAACCTCGAGCTAGGATAGCTTTTCCATTTAACTTCCTGTACCTCAAACTACATCTGTTTTTGGCTTTGGCATCGTGAATCATCGAGATCAACAGCTGTCATCAACACAAGGTACTTTTTCGAATTTCACCATTGCTCGAACTATGCTAGGGTTTAGAAAGGTCTTTGGATGTAGATGAACATGATATGCATAGTTTTTGATTTGGTTGAGTGAGGTGAGAGTAATCGCGTTTGGAAGTTTGATGTTCATAACTTGTTTCGTTCAATCCGTGCCATATGTTGAGAGTTAGGAGAAATTATTTGCATATCTTGAATCCTTGTGGAAAGACGGTTCCAACGGTTATAAGTTTGTGCATTTTGGTTACGATTTGTGGTTCATGATTTCTGGAATTTTCTGGTTTGTGCTTGAGCAAGAACAAGTGAAAAAGCATGTTTGATCCATTATCTCGCCTTGCCTTGTTTAAAATGTGTTTGGCGCCAGTATGAGCCAATCAAAACGCGCCATGGCTTCTGTTTAAGACGACGCCGTTTTGGCCAATGTAGTTAATATTACAACCGTGCCATTGCCTTATTTAATTATATATTATTTCATTTCTTTTTCCATTTGTTATTTTATTTGATGCCATGATCTTGTAAAAATCATAACTCACTCATTTTTTATCCAATTTTGGTGAGATTTTTTTCATAATACTCCTGAGGATGTGTAGAATTTAATCATGATTTTTGTAGAATTTTTGCATGTGTAGAAAATAAAAATGCCTAGGGTTGAATTGTATGTGTCACATTTGAACATGTCTTGCCATATCCTTCATGAAATGATGATACTTTCAAAGAAATGGATGAAAATTTTTGTGCTTGTTCTGAACTCATTGATGGTGATTTTCATGTATAGTTTGTGATTTTTGGGTACTTGGTTGATTAGATATGAATTTTTGATTAGAGGTGTGACAATTTGTGTCACACCAAGCTAGGTCAACTTCATGATTTTATTTTCCTGGCTTAGGGATGTTGAATTGAGCTGAAATTTTGTGTGAATGATCATATGTATGTTGAGGTAACATGTGAATTTCTCTGGAATTTTTGATGGCATTTTCTAATTGATTGATCATTTTCTTCCCTGTGTGCTCATTTGGTAACATTGTGTGACACATGTTGGTAGTTTGTTTGGGAAATTCTCATAGTGTATTGGATGAAGATGAAATTTGGTATGAGGATTGTAGACACATCATAGGACATTGTGGTTTTGATCCCATTCATTTCTCAATTGTTGTCACTATTTTGTGGTTTTTGGAAGTTGATATTTGTTTGGATACCATGTGTTGGCTTGTTTGAACTTGTCTGAACTTTATGATTTTCATTGCCCTACTTCCATTGATCCAAATGAGCTGAAAATTGATGTGCTATTCATTGGATAGGTTCTGTTTAGACTTGAATTTTTGTGGAATTAATTGAATTGTTTTGATATGGATTTGATTGAGAGCTTTCTGTTTGGTCATTTGGAGTTGCAAATTGCATGTTTGATGCTATTTTGTGCATAAAATGATAATGGTGATTGATATGAGCATGGGACCAATTGCATTTGTTTCTAAATTGTTTGAATGTGATTTTGGATAATTTTCACTTGCTGTTTTGATTTTTTCATCCCCTTTGGACCCTAGGCTTGGCCTAGTGGTCTAGTTTCTCATGTTTGGTTTGGATTTTCAGGTTGAAATGCAAAAGGCATAAGGAGAACAATGCAAGTTATAAATTGAGTTTGTTTGATGTTGTCAACTAACATTGATTTTGTGTTGTAGGATTTGATGCTTGAGCTTGGGCTCATGGCTTGCACTTATGTGCATTAACTTGTGTTGTCTGTATAGATTGACTTTTGCTGTTTACTGTTGATTTGTCTGAGTACTGATGATACTTGATTGATTTCAGGTACATTAAGTTGCTTCAGTTCTTTAAGAACTTGCTTGCTGCTGCTTGGTTTTTAAACCAATTGAGGTAGACTCTCTTGTCTCCATGTAGTCTGGAAGACCTGGCTTGTTATTTAGCCAGGCAACTGTCTGAAGTCCTCCTTAAGAGGCGATGTTTATGATTGTTTACTTTTGTGCCAAGCAGGTAAAGACCTCTATGAGGCAATTGGCGGAACCCAAGGGATATGCAATCTATCCCCCGCTATTCTGTTGAGTCGTCCCTCTGCTCACACCACTGTGTTGATGCATTGAGACACAAACCCAAGATCTTGTACTTTGTACAGTTGTGTCAGAGTCTTGAGTGTAGAAGGGTCCCTCCATTCTGGACCCACGCTCCTTTGTCTGAAGCTCTCCCTGGACAGGGATAAGAGCTGTGAAGTCTAATCTTCACTCACCTTTCATCTGCTTCACCTTAGCCTCTCAATGGCAAGGTTAAGAGCGAACGATACCCTGTACAGTTGACTTGCCTCGGCAGTCCACCCTTGTTTGAGCCTCACTTGACTGGATATAGTGTGTGCTTTGTGAATATTTGCTTGAAATGTTTGTTTTATTTTGATTGATGCTTGCATGCTTGTTTTCCTGGATAGGATTAGCTTGCTGTTGTGCAAGTAGGTAGAAACCACAACATAGGGCAATGATGCATGATAACACTAGGCTCGAGTACAACTCCCTGGTAGTGTGTCTCCCCTTGGTTTCTGGCTAGAATTTCTTTCCCTTTCAGGGGAACTACGTCGCCCTGATCCTCATACCAGATGAGGTACGTAGGCAGGAGACCGTGCGAGGTCTCTCCGGGCACTTTTCTTTCTTTTTGTGTGTGTGCTTGACAGTTATAGGCTCGAGTTCCCGACTCCCTATTAACTTGTTGGTTGTTGTGTGCTTGGAAGCTGATGTAAGTCCATCGAGTGGCATTCGGGTTCCAGTATGCGTGTGTTTGGTTCGGATGCCGATGTAAGTCCAGTGATTGGCTTTCGGGCTCCATGTTTGCCTTCTTGTGTGTGTTTTGGTTCGGATGCTGATGTAAGTCCAGTGATTGGCATTCAGGCTCCCAGTTTGCCTGTGTTTGTGTTTGTTTGTTCGGCGTGCGTGAGCCGAACTACGGCAGCTCTGATTCTCGTTCCAGACGAGATACGTAGGCATAGGACGCGATGTCCTAGCGAGCCCTCTTCCTCTTAACCCCACCTGTGTTGTCTTCGGTGCGTGTGTGTGTGATGTCTGTTTAGCAACCTTTTCTTTCTTTTAGAGCGTGGATCCCGTCGAGTACGACGGACGTGAGGGGTGCTAATACCTTCCCCTTGCGTAACCGACTCCCGATCCCATCTCTTTGGTCGCGAGACCATGCTTTTTCCAGGTTTCTCTGAGCGTTTCCTTTCCCTATCTTGGGATGAATAACGTGCAGTGGCGGCTCTGTGTGTTTTTTTGTTTTAGCCCGCCGGTTGTTTTTCACGGATGCGACAGCTGGCGACTCTGCTGGGGATTGAGATGTTGACCTGTGCTGGTCCATCTTCCCTAAGCGAGTCTCTCCTAGCGTTCTAGGATAGTTTGGGTTGCTTGTGCTGTTATTTATTGCATTTATTATTCTGTTGTGTATATATTTGCATAAATGTTTGCATGCATCATACTATCATGTTGCTGTCCTCTGTACAGGTGGTTCCGTTGTTTTGGGGTGGGTGTTCTGAGTGGGGCTAAAACCCAGGCCCGAGTATACACCTAGGATTAGTGTGGTCTCACGTTCCTCACATGCCGGTTGGGCATGCTGTTGCGACGTGACATACCACAAGCCGGACGAGGTTCATCTGAGAGTGCTCTTCCTCAGTGGGGTTTTCCACTTTGGTTGGGTTACCTCTTTTGGGCTATTGACTCTGGTGACCGATCATTTCCCGGATCTTTGGTTTAGATGATCTCAGGAGAGCTACAATGGCACACCCGAAAGGGCAAACCCATTGAGTATCTTTGCCCGATTGTCGAGACTATTATCCGCCTTAGGATGACCTGATTAGAATTTACCTGTGAGGGGAGGGTGATTCTTTCAGATGCATGTTCAGATGGTGACTTTGATGGTGACTAATGGTTCCGTGGATCAGAGTCCTATTTATAAGTCGGATTTATGGCCATTTATTTCTGAGACGCCGAAGTGTTGTCCGTGTTATTTATCAGTGGGGATCCGTTTATTTCAGGATTCCCCGGGCCGATTCAGATGGTTATGGGTATCTGCTCAGAGTTTTGTCTGGTGATGATGATGATGTACCTTTCAGTTCCGTTTATTTCGGAACCCTTGAGGTATATTTGTGGTTACATATTCCCTCAGATGGTTGTGATTGGTTCAGAGATCAGGGCTGTGATTCAGGGCAACAGATGATCAGAGGACTTGGAGGATGGCAATGCATTGCATTCATACATCTGCATCATTCTCATTTTGCATTCATCTGCATCGAACCTATGTCTAGCCATATGAGGAGTATTATTGATTGAGAATCTGGTTGAGAGACATCTTGAATTTCAGAATGTGGATGTCAAAATATTATTTGTCTCGATGAAGCCAGAATCAAAGGACAGAGTCTTCCTCATATGGATAGATGGTGCATGCGTGAGTCATACTAACCCATTTGTTGTTTTGTAGGTGTCAACCGGTGCGCATTGCTTGTTTGCTCAGATATCCTGCTAGGGGCAACAAATCCAAACTGATGGATTCTCCCAACGCCGACATCCTCGAACTGAAAGAGATGGTGAGGGATTTGTTCAGTGTTGTACAAGGGCTTGCCTTGGGGCAGAAAGCCATGGCCGAGAGATTGGAAAGGATTGAGGGCTGGATGATCAAGGAGAAAGTTCAGGGAAAGGCTCCGTCATCCGAAGTAACAAATCCCTCTGGCTCTATAGCAAAGAAGCCCTCTGGCAATGGTCATCTTGAGAAGGAAGTTGAATCAGGTGGTGTGCAGGCCACAAGAGAACACGGTAAGGATCGTTATCACCCATATGCTGATACGGTAACAATCCCTACTAGTAATCAATCTGCACAACAGCGGCAACCACCACCTCAACAGAGGACACAAAGAGCAGTGGGCCAAATGAGAAGGAGGACGACAGATCGTCATTTCAGTAAGTCGCCCGTGACTTACGCCTCTCTGTTTAAAAAGTTGAAGGATCTTGGGTTGGTGCAACCAAGGATGTTGACTCTGTTGAAACCTGATCAGAGGCCTGCCAGTTACGATGAGAATGTCAGGTGTGAGTTCCATGTTGGGGCACCCGGACATCACATTGAGGATTGCAAAGCTTTTAAGCATGTGGTCCAAGACTTGGTGGATTCTAAGGCAATCAACTTTGCACCGACGACAGATGATAGTGCTAACCCCGCGACAAGGCCCAGTCCTGTAAAAGTGAAACTGATGTCGACGGACAGGAAAAGGATAGAGGTGACTGAGAAGGATCAGTTAAGAATGCCGATGTCCATGGTCCCAAAACCCCTGAGGAAGGGTGGAGCTTGCCCTAGTGTTGATGACTGTTGCGCGGCTGTCGCCACGAAGGGGCGTGCAATGATGAGGGAAACAATTCGAGGAATAATTGAAGTAGAAATGGACGATATGAGGTGTAAAGCACCCAGTCTGGCAGCTGAAACCGTCAGGGTGGAAAATGCCATTGGGGTTGAGAAAGAGAAAAAGCCGTCCATTTCTTCTTACAAGCAGGCAGTGGAAGTGGTGAGAAATGGAGGGATCCCAGGCTGGGGAAAGATCATAGGCATTGTGGTAAAAGCCGATATGTTCGGGGTGGGCTATCAGCCGGACCAAGACTCGTCTGAGCGAAACAGAGGTCGCCGTCCATCGTTCATATTTATCAGTGCTGGAATGCTAGATCCAGTTCACGCCGGTGCGGCGAGTGAAGAAACTGACAGTGACTGGGAGATTGATCAATGGATAAAATCGTGCGTACCAGGAAGCTGGAAGGCCTAACAGATCATCAATGTCATTCATCCAGAAGAGTAATGATTTCTGTTTTTCAGTTTTATTTGCATGAAAGCCATGCGTGTTGCCCGACACGTAATGGTTCATTGTAAGGGCCACCTCATGTTCATAATTTGCAACATTTCTGCATCATTAATAAATGGATGTTTTTCAGTCAAAAAGCGGTGTTCCTTGTTTTTCATTTATTTTGGCAGTTTAAAAACAAATAAAATGGCAATGTTTATTTTCATTTTTCTCTTTTTTTGATTTGTCTCGTTCCGAATTCAAAAATAATTCTCCGGATCTCCTTGATAACAATTTGGTTACACCTCATTGTCGCATTACGCGAAAAACCGGCGGGAAAAGAAAGAAACAACAGAGCCGCCACCGTGCGTTATTTATCCCAAAAGAGGGAAGGGAAACGCTCAGAGTAAACCTAGGAAAGAACATGGTCTCGCGACCAAAGAGGATGGGTTCGGGAGTCGGTTATGCGAAGGGAAGGTATTAGCACCCCTACGCATCCGTAGTACTCTACGGGATCCACGCACAAAAGGAAAGAAAATGGTTGCTAAAACGCTGCTCACACACACACACACTGGCTGAAAGAGACAAAAGAAACTGACTGAAAATGACTCGGCAGGACGTCTTATCCTGGGCCTACTTAGTCTATCAGACATAGACATCAGAGTCGAAGTAGTTCGGACTGGGGAAACGACACATGCTCGCTAGGATGTCGCATCCTATGCATACGTATCTTCTCGGACGAGAGAAGAATCAGAGCATTCGTAGCTCGGCTGACACGCACACAAACAAACAAGACACAGGCAAACGTGGAGCCTGAATGCCAATCACTGGACTTACATCAGCATCCGAACCAGAAAACACACACAGAAAACCAACTGCCAATCGCTGGACTTATGTCGGACTCCAACCAGAACACACACAAGGGTGGTTAAGACACAAAGGGTGAAAAAGAAAAAAAGGGCGCCCGGAGAGATCAGCTCAATCTCCTGCCTACATACTTCATCTGGTGTGAAGATCAGGGCGATGTAGTTCCCCTACGCAGGGACAAGGATCTAGCCTAACCAGATAACAGAGGGAGACACAACTCTAGGGAGACTACGACTCGAGCCTAGATGTTGTCATGCAAAGTCAACCCTAAGTTAAGGTTTCTAGCTAACTGGCACAAGGGCCAACCTATCCTAGACACGGCTTGCACAGGAAGCAAGGGTCTCGATTGCAACTAGGGCAAGAGAAAAGGGAGATCTCAATCGCAACGAGGGCGAGAGAGAAGAGAATTAGTGTTAGTGGTTAGTCAAACTCGACAAGACATCGCATCTCGTGCCTACGTATCTCATCTGGACATGAGAATCAGAGTTGTCGTAGTTCGGCTACGGAGGGACAAAGGTCTCGATTGCAACTAGGGTAAGAGAAAGGAGAGAGCTCAATCGCAACGAGGGCGAGAGAAAGGAAAAGTCTCGATCGCAACGAGGGCGAGAGAAAGGAAAAGTCTCGATCGCAACGAGGGCGAGAGAAAGGATCGCAACGAGGGCGAAAGCAAACAAGGATTAGTCTAAACTAAACCTAACTTGCACAGGAAGCAAGTCTAAGCTAGCCTAAGAAGCAAAGCAATCACAATCACAGATAGCACACACTATATACATACAAGACGCTCACACAAGGGTTAGGTTTTAGTTGAGGGGTCATATCAACCTCAACAAACAAACCTCTGGAATGGGGTGAAGTGTGCTCTTAACCTTGACATTGAGAGCCAAGGTGAAGTAGATGAAAGGAGATGAGGGGTGTGCCTCATTGCTTCTATCCCTGGCCTGGGAGAGCATTTGACAAGAATGTGTGGGTTCAGAAAGTGGGAACCCTTCTACACATTAGATACTGACTCAACTGTGCAATTGCACAAGATCTTGGGTTTTTATCTGTAATGCATCAACACAATGGTGTGAGCAAAACAGAAGACACACTGAATAGCAGGGGATAGGCTGCTTATCCCTTGGGTTCTGCCAATTGCCTCTTCACTTAGGAGGTCTTTGACTTTGTACAAGGACAAATTAAACATACACAATCATTGCCTCTTAAGGAGGACTTCAGACAGTTGCCTGGCCAAGTAACAGGCCGGGTCTCCAGACTACATGAAGAAAAAGGAAATATACCTCAAGCAAGTTGCTAAATAGCAAAGCAAAGCAAGTTCAAAGAACTTAAGCAACTAAGGGTACCTGAAATAGTCAAACTAATCAGTATACAGCTCAACAGTTTAAAGCAAAAGGAATTGGTAAACAAAAGTCAACACAGAGGAACCAATGTGCAAAGCACAAACTCAAGTCAAATGAGTCAAGCCACCTACAAAACAAGGGTTAGCACATGATATGTAATCAAACTCAATCAAATTTGTATGATCTTTGAGGCATTGTTGCTTAACCTGAAACATAAACTCAATCATAAGCCCAAAAGACCACTAGGACAAGCCTAGGGTCAAAAACAAATGAAAAAGTCAAAGCAGCAAATGAAAGTCAACCAAAGTCAAGTTCAAACATTTAAGAAGCAAGCCCAATTGGATTCAAACTCATATCATGCATCATTATCATCTTATAGACCAAAGAAGTCAAAACATGGCAAAAGGAAGCATACAAAAGGTCAACAGCAAGACCAAGCTCAAAAGCAAACATAATCAATTCCAAAAATTATGAAATAATTCATACTCAATCACAATCCATAACATAGCATGCATATGAAATTTCAGCTCAATTGGATCATGGGAAGATAGTCAATTAAAATCAGGAAGTCAACACAATTTCAAGTGTGCACAAAAAGTCAAACAAAACATGTGTCATCTTCAAAAAATCATAACTAAATGAAAACAGATGAGAAATGGATGGGATTAACACCAATGCAAAGCTCAAGATGTCTAGTATGCACATATGAAATTTCATGATCATACAATAAGATATGATAATTTCCCAAATGAAATGGCAAGAAGTGTCACACAAAGTCAACATTTGACTAGGCAGGGAAGAAAATTCACAAACAAATAGGAAATGGCATCATTAAATCCAAGAAAATTCATACACAAACTAGACATATGAGAAAACAATCATGCAAAATTTCACATTATTTGAAGGTCAGGAAGCATGTCAACAAAAATCAGAAAATTGCACATCCATGGTGTGACACAAGTTGTCACACCCTACTTCAAAAATTCAAAGCTCTCAATCCACATATGATAAAATCATGAAATTTACACCAAAATAAGCATGGATGAGTGTAGAATATCCACAAAAATTTTCAGATCAAATGGATGCAACATGGTTATTTCACAAGAGAAATGGCAAGAGGTACAATTTTTGGTCACATTACACAAACCCTAAGGCCATTTAAAAACCAATGATCCAAAAAATCCACAAAAAACATGATAAAATACTAGACATTCAACAGGACGTAATGCAAAAAAATCCATGATTTTTGGAGTTGAAATGAGGGAGAAATGAATTTTGTAAGTTGATGAACAAATTGGAATAAAATGAGCAAAGTAACATGAATGGTAGGTCAAACTATGGTTGACCAGTGGCACGGTGGTAAATAAGTGGATCATTAAACAAAACGCTGCGTTTAGGCTCAGCAAACCAAATATTCTCATTGGTCAGCATGGAAAGGCACAGTGTACAGACCACCCATGCGCACGTGAACAGTTAAATTTTCTGGGAAATTATTAGGGTTTTACTGTAGCAACCGTGAAGCTTCATCATCTCAAATTCAATCGTGAAAATCAAAACACCCAGAAATTGGAATCAAGCACACTATTCTCATCAGCAAACCAAGCACAAACCAAATCTACATTTAATTTCCATGGAAACAGGCTATCCAGAAAGATCAAGGCACACACATGTTCATATGTCAAACTTAAAGACAACATAACCTTTGAAATACTTGATCATTTTTCATGGTTTAAAGTTCAAAACAAACAACACATTAAGGTCTTCAGTAAGCATAGCATAGTTTAGGAAACGGAGTAAATCGAAATCTTACCAAAACTGAAGCAAGGTGATGAAATGGCTGTTGTTTGGCTGTGAGGTAATGAAATAGATGAAGTTTGTAGCACCAAATGATGAATGCTCGAATACTTTGAGTTCAACTATGCCGATTCCAGCTTAAAACCACATCTGCCATTGTTGGGGCTTGGAAATAAAAGAGCTCGAAATGAGCTTCCAGTTGGTGTATTATGCTTGCAAAGAGCTCAATATTGATGATGGATGATGGAACAGCCAAGGGTAGCTTGAGTCCTTTTGAGATTTGAGCAGAAAGATGCAAAGTGAAGAAAAGAAAAGTTTGAGAGAATATAGTTTTTCTGTGTGTGATGGCTGCGGTTCTAGGTTTAGAAATGTCAGAAAATGGTTTATATATGACTGTTTAAGGTTGGTTTAAGAAGTGCTAAGTTTGATTAGCTCAAATGAAGTGAAATGCACAATTTGCTAATTTTGACATATGCACATGGAGGGTGCAAGGTTCTGCACGAATTGGGCCTTAAAACATGTCTCAATTATCATACCAACCAAGTCTCAAATGGCAAAAATGAGTAGAAACCTTTAATTCACAAAGTCAACTTTTGGTCAAACTTGAATTTAAAATGGAACAAGTCAAAAAATGCCATTTTGATTGGCAAGGTTTTGGTTCATGATGTTTATATTTTTGGAAAGAGGAGATGAAATGTGGTTTGTAGGAAAAAACCCCACCAAATTTGGCCTTATGGTTCATGAGATATGGCTTGTTGAAGTTCACAAATTTTTGAAATTGAATTGATCATATCTTGACAACCATACATGGGAATTGGGTGTTCTTGGACTTTTTGAAAATGGGAGAACAAGATCTTCAACTTTCATGTTGGGCAAAAATCCATTTGGAGCTTGTATCATGATGTAAGTTTAAGATCAAGAAGTTTCCATTTTTGGCAGTTGAAATTACAGGTCCACTTTCTATTTTTTGGAAATTTTCTGTTTGGCTTCAAATTCTTCAATGATGTTGATTGCCATGATATATGAGGCCTATTGGGACATGAATAAGCCCTCTCAAACCAAATCCATCCATCAAAACCATAAAATCAACCACAGTTGACCAAGTTTGACTTTCTAGGGTTTTTGACTGTCTGTGCATTGACTGATGACTTCTGAACATCCAATCCTTGACCAAAACACTTCAAATGGATCCCCAAGTCATGTGAACATGTTGGACCAACCCTAGGGCCTTGGCTCCTTGAGAATTGTGCTTGCTTGCTTGACTGACTGATCTCCTGATCAGTTTGACCTAATTCTTGACTTGCTTGCTCTTGAGGCAACTGGGGACAATGCAATGTTATGCAATGTATCATGATATGCTATGACTTAATATGAGATGGTATGTACAATGATAGGTGCAAATTTGACGTGCTACAGCTGCCCCTATTCAATCAGCTGGGAACCCGAACGGATGATAGCAACTGCTGTCAGACTTTCAGGGTAAACAGGGATTGAATACAAAAGAACCGTAGAAATTTGCACCAACTGGATATAATATAAACAACGCCTGTCAGGATCGGCAAAGAAACAGTCTTGAAAGAACAATCCGTCTGGAACGGAAAAGAAATCGGCCTGAATACCGAAACAGAAATGTCAACCTGGATACCAAAATAAATGGTAACACAGGGATAACCAATGTCTGAGCGTCGTAAGTACATCGACCTGATCGTCGGAAACTTCTTCGGTCTGAACACCGGAAAAAACATAAGTACATCGACCTGATCGTCGGAAACTTCTTCGGTCTGAATACCGGAAGATTGGCCTGAGTGCCATGAGTACATCGACCTGATCGTCGGAAACTCCTTCGGTCTGAATACCGGAAAATTGGCCTGAGTGCCATGAGTACATCGACCTGATCGTCGGAAACTCCTTCGGTCTGAACCGGAAAATTGGCCTGAGTGCCATGAGTACATCGACCTGATCGTCGGAAACTCCTTCGGTCTGAATACCGGAAAATTGGCCTGAGTGCCATGAGTACATCGACCTGATCGTCGGAAACTCCTTCGGTCTGAATACCGGAAAATTGGCCTGAGTGCCAAAGCGTGAATTGGTTTGTGTTCCAAAACACTCAACATCCTGAAGAGGGCTAGAAAAGCAGTCTTGTTAAAGGATGGACATCCGATTCCATAGGGGATACGAATCTTACTCGACTGGGGAGGACGACTTCGACCCAAGAGCGCATGAGACATATTATCTATAGCCGTCAAAACGTAGATAATACACTCGCATGGAAGATTATCCATAACCGGGTTGTAGGTTGTTAAATGAATAATCGACCGAAAACATCTTGAAGAGAGCGAAGGCAAACTTGTTAAAGGATGAACATCCGATTCCACAGGGAATACGAATCTTACTCTGCTGGTGAAAACAATCGAAAGATTGACCAAAGAGTGCATGAGATATATTACCTATAGCCGTCAGAACGTAGATAATACACTCGCATGGAAGATTATCCATAACCGGGTTGTAGGTTGTTAAATGAATAATCGACCGAAAACATCCTGAAGAGAGCGAAGGCAAACTTGTTAGAGGATGAACATCCGATTCCACAGGGAATACGAATCTTACTCTGCTGGTGATAACAATCGAAAGATTGACCAAAGAGTGCATGAGATATATTATCTATAGCCGTCAGAACGTAGATAATACACTCGCATGGAAGATTATCCATAACCGGGTTGTAGGTTGTTAAATGAATAATCGACCGAAAACATCCTGAAGAGAGCGAAGGCAAACTTGTTAGAGGATGAACATCCGATTCCACAGGGAATACGAATCTTACTCTGCTGGTGATAACAATCGAAAGATTGACCAAAGAGTGCATGAGATATATTATCTATAGCCGTCAGAACGTAGATAATACACTCGCATGGAAGATTATCCATAACCGGGTTGTAGGTTGTTAAATGGATAAACGACCGAAAAGAAAGGCATCTGGGTACCAGACTAGGTATGCAAAAGATGACCAATCAAAAGAGGATAAAGTTGCTTACTCGGAGCAAGTATCCAAAAAGAAGGGGAAGACCCAATGGGGACAATACTGCTTGATCAAGGCAAGTATCCAAAGGGGAAAAGAGTATTAATACCACAAAGAGGGGATTAGATCTACCGGTTAGTAGGCAGAAAACCACGGAAAAGTAACTAGCCATCGATAGGATGAGCACAAAGGGTTAACTCCAACAAGGGGATGAAAGTGGGATTTTACGACTACCAGCTAGTGGGTAGAAAACCACAAAGATAGGACTTACAACTACCGGTTCGTAGGTAGAAGCCAATGGAAAAGTAACCAGTCATCATCGGGATGAGCACAAAGGGTTAATTCCACCAAGGAGAGGAATGTGGGATTTTACAACTACCAGCTAATGGGTAGAAAACCACAAAGATAGGACTTACAACTACCGGGTCGTAGGTAGAAGCCAACAGAAAGGTGACCAGTCATCGGTAGGATGAGCACAAAGGGTTAACTCCAACAAGGGGAGGAATGTGGGATTTTACAACTACCAGCTAGTGGGTAGAAAACCACAAAGATAGGACTTACAACTACCGGTTAGTAGGTAGAGGCCAATGGAAAAGTAACCAGTCATCATCGGGATGAGCACAAAGGGTTAATTCCACCAAGGAGAGGAATGTGGGATTTTACAACTACCAGCTAGTGGGTAGAAAACCACAAAGATAGGACTTACAACTACCGGGTCGTAGGTAGAGGCCAACAAATTCCGCTGAGGATAAGATGAATGAGTGCCGGTTAGTGAGCGACTATTCATTTATGCCCCAGGGAAGAACAGGAGACAATAGAAAGCCAATTTAGGATTGATCCAAAAAGGCAGACTGAACAAGACTCATCCTAATGAGGAAAGAACTCAATAGGGAAAACCCATCCCGTGTAGGGAGGGAACGGAAGCAACCGTCATCCACGAGGATGTATCTCAGTGGGGAAATGGCAGGAAAGGATAAACACTTTCTGCTTAAGGGTTGGCTCTACATGGAGAGATCAGACACACCCATATCTGCTAGGGAGGATCTACTGGAGAGATCTGTATCAACAAATAGCAGGAGGTAACAATCAACAGATACCCGGCAACAGCTGCAACATGAGTATCTGAATGCTATGATTATGCATGTATGCATTATGCATGATGAATGTATGATGAATGCTGACAAACAGACATGCTCAACACGCAGGTCCGGGAATCAACCGTCCGGAGAGAAAACCAAAGCCACCAGAGAGCAAAGAAAATCCACTGGGGACTGGGGTATCAGGGAACACTCATCCTGCAGGGGAGGAAGGCCACCGGAGGCTTCCGGAGGGATCGTCAGTCACAACCGGTGAACAGAGTTCAACATACAGGCGTATGCGCCGCAACAACTTGTGCTGGAAATCAGGGATACCAAGAAGCAACCAGATCTCTGATGAGGATACATAGGCATTGATAAGGCTCATCATGCCAACAACTCCGCTGGGGGATCCATCTGAGGGCATGACATAGTACTGGGATGTTGATCTACCAAATACTGAATCTTCAAAGAAAAACACCCACGTTGGGGGAGAGATGAAGACTGCTCTGCTGGAGAGGCGAAAGTTGAAGTCTTCAGTAAATGCTCTGCTTGGGGAACTGCCCCACAATAATGTCCGAAACAGCAAGCTTGCTAGGGATGCCCCACGATAGGGCTAACAGAGATTTGGAGGAAGAATCTGTACTGCCGGGAACATGAAGATGAACAACTTCAAACAACACTGCATCGGGCAACTTCACTGAGGAGAGACCATACGAGGTTCTGTAGGACAAAGATACAGTCATGCTCGAGATACGAACAATTGTCTTATCTGTTGGTAATCATACCACCCCCGGGAGAGCACCGCGGGTCTCCTAAGTATCCTTCCATCATTGTGAATGTTCACTTTGTTTAAGAACAATTTTTTTTGAAAAATTTGTTTATTTTGAAAACAATGATACTTTATCAATTAAAACATGCAAAACATTTGTTGAGTTAAAACAAATAAGAGTGCAAATAATTGGACAAAAGCTCAAATAGATGTAATGGAATGGTAGTCTGCAAAGGGCGAGACTCCATGGATCTGTACAAGTTTGAAATCGATGATATATATTGGAGAGGGCTACATTGAACATAATGACCTTTCCTCTACCATTCTGAATTTTCGATGTATTCAAAGCTTCAGTCGACGACGAATCGAGAATCCCTGACGGATGACAGATATAGAGCACAGTCTTGTCAAGATGCAGTTACTTGCCAAATCCCTAATTTTTGCCTAGATTGCCCCAGTGTGAGGTGCTCAATCTAGCGGGATGCGAATTCTCTCTTTTTTTTCAATGTCTCTAACTTTTGCCTGGATCGCCCTTTCGGGTTTTCAATCCACCGAGACGCTCCTTTTTGCCTAAGTCGCCCTTTGGGGTGTTCGACTTATCGAGCTTTTGCTTTTTTTTTGTTTTTAGGCGAAGTATTTCTTGACTGCATCTGGAATTCACAGGACGAGTGAACTTCTCCATCCATTGTTGTAAGTGTCGAAACATTGCCTGAAGAGGCTCTCTTGTCAACACATGGACTTTCATAGCTTGGAGTTCACTTGCCCCTGGAATCGGGCACGAAAGACAAGACTTTCTTGAGCACAAGGTCCCTCGGAACACACGAGGCTTGATCTTCTTATCGAATGCTTTCTTCACTCTCTGCTGATATAACTTGACCATGACACATGGCAGTTGATCTCTTCTTTCTTTCTGTCGAATTCAGCATTAGTCAACTTGGGACTTTGAGGGTGCTATCTTTCTTTTGTTTTTTTTTCTTTTGATTTTGCTTTTGATTTTGCTTTCTTTTGCTTTCTTTTGATTTCTTTTGATTTTGCACCCTCCTCTTTCTTTTTCTTTTTTTTTTTTTTTTTTTTTTTTTTTTTTCTTTTTGATAATGCCCCAGTTGGCTGTTCTGCTGATTCTCGAGATGCAGCTGAGTGTGATCTTCTTTTCTTGCTCAAGAAGTCGGGAAATCTCGTCAGGAATCCCTTCAATCATTATCTTCTTCCGCTTCGAATACAGGGAATTCAAAATTGGGAGATGACGTCCGATCACTATGTTCAATGGGTTTGAGAAACAACCTGCATAAAGATTTTGAGTATAAAAAGCACTTTGAAAATCAAACAAGACAATCGTTATGCAGATGAAAAGATTGCTTTTATTCTTGTTTTTTAAAGGTTTTTTGTGATCACCAATTTCATGCAAAAAGCGAAAAGGGAAAACAAATGGAAAACAAATGTTTTAACATGAATTATTTGAATGAAAATATCATTGCATAAAATATTGCCAACAATGTCATCACTTCTCCTTTTGGCATGGGAGAAGGGTTTTTAAACAAAATGATTATTACAAAGACTTATGAACAACTGTAGGAAAGCCCACAGTGACCCAATTGTGATAGATCCCATCAGGGACGACAACTGTCAGTCTTTCTTGCATCAGCAGCTTCTGCTTTATGAACAACCCTTTTGAAGAAAAAGTCGGCGCCAGCCCAGGACTTGTTATCTTCAAGCTTGATTAACACGGGGACCTAAGTCCTCCAAGATCAGAATACCTGACCTCACAAGGTCTTGAACCTTCATCTTCAGCTGGAAACAACTATCCACGTCATGACCAGGAGCACCCGAGTGATACACACAATGCTGTTCAGGCCTATACCACCACCGAGGGTTGACGGGCAGAGGCGGCGGGTCTCTAGGAGTAATCAAGTTCCGCTCTATCAGAGTGGGATACAGTTCGGCGTAGGACATGGGGATTGGATCAAAAATGATCTTCTTCCTCTCATTACTTGTACCCGCTTGATTATCAATGGGAGGCTGGTAAACCTGCTGCTGAGGATGACGTTGTGGACGCTGAGGCTGCTGAGCTGGTCTTCTCTGTTGCTGTTGGGGTTGGGTGGCTGGAATAGTCACGGCAGCAACCTGACGATATGGTCCTCTGTTCGCACTCCTTCGACGGTGCACAACATTTGTTTCATCCTCTCCCCTTCTGGGTGCCCCAGAGTATAGCTTCTTAGAATTGGAAGAGTTTGAAGAGCCAAGATCTTGTATCCTTCCTGCCTTGATAAGGCTTTCAGTTCTCTCCCCACAGACAACAACATCTGAAAAACTACTGAACGGGCAGCTTCCCATGCGATCCATGAACACTCCTTGCAAGGTCCCAATGAACATGTCGGTCAGCTCTCTCTCCAGCATCGGAGGTTACACTCTAGCGGCTAGCTCACGCCATCTCTGAGCATACTCTTTGAAGCTCTCCTTGGATTTTTGACACAAACTCTGCAATTGGGTTCGGCTCGGCGCCATGTCCATGTTATGCTTGTATTGCCTCAGAAAGGCCTCACCCAAATCTTTCCAGCTTCTGACTGATTCTCGCTTCAGATCCATGTACCAGTCCAAAGATGCCCCAGATAGACTATCTTGGAAAAAGTACATCCACATCTTTTCATCATCAGTGTAGGCAGAGATCTTCCTGAAGTACGCCTGCATATGGGTGCGAGGACAGGAAGTGCCATTGTACTTGTCGAAAGAAGGTGCTTTGAATTTGTAGGGGATCTTTAACCCTTCCACCAGACCCATGTCAGTCACATCAAACCCAAGCGAGTTCTGACATTCCATGGCTCGGATTTTCTCAGCAAGAGCATCCACTTTACGATCCCTATCCTCCATTCTGACCACTTCATCATCCTCACTCAGCAACGTGAACAAGTCCTCTTGTTGGTTGACAAACGGAGCTGGATGACGAATTGGAGCCCGGGTAGCTCTGACATTGACCTCTGCAGCAAGAGGCTGTCCATTGATTCTTATACCCTCAAGTTCATCCCCGACGGCATAGTCGTTAGTGGGAGCAGCAACATTGATAGTCTCATGCGCGGGTGCAGTAACAGGCGAAGCACGGTTGGAAGTCTGAAGTGCAGTCTCTTGTCCCTGAACCAAAGCTCGGAGCTCTTCCTGACCTTGAGCGACTCCTTGCATCATGTTCATGAACTGGGCCATGTTTGCCCTCATCTCAGCTAACTCAGTCTGAACCTGATCCATACTTCTCTGTTGATTGAGTCTGGTCGTGGTGCGGACGGTGATCAACAATCCTATCTCAGTCAAAACCCAAAGTGAGAAGTCACTCCCAAGCATGTCTGTAATGCAGGGATGATATGTGTATGATATGCATATGATGCGAATGCTATTTTATCATGAATGATCCTGAAAAGGATATGCGTATGCGAGTTAACTTTTTTTCATTTTCATGCATTATTATTTTTTTGAAAAATAAACGTGTTATGATGCAAATGATGCAACATGACGGGTCAGGCTGTGCGTCTCAAGGCACAGGGTCAAAGCTTCGGCTTGAACTCGGAGTCACAATCCATCTGAACCCCAAAGTCAACTGATCAACTATCATCTGAACCCATGTCTGGAGGATTGAGTCACCATCTGAGCGAGTACCCTCAAATTCAGCCCAGGGATCCGAAATAAACGGAACCCTCTGATCAATACCAGGGTCAAACCTCCGGCGTCCAGAAATAAATGACACAGCATCATTGGCAGAAACTGTACTTGCAAGAATCAAACCCTCCCCTCACAGGTGAATTCTAACAAGGTCATCCTAAGGCGGACAATGGTCTCGACAATCGGGCAAAGATGCTCAACGGGTTTGCCCTTTCGGGTGTGCCATTGTAGCTCTCTTAAGATCGTCTAAATCAAAGATCCGGGAAAGAACGGTCACCGAAGTCAATAGCCCAAAAGAGATAATCCGACCTAAGCGGAATAACTCCACCCGGCAGGACTCTCTCAAATGAACCTCGTCCGGCTGTGGTGACGTGTCTCCTCATCATGTCGTACAACATGTGAAGATACATGAGACCACGCTAATCCTAGGTGTATACTCAGGCCTAGGTATTGGGCCTCACTCAGAACACCCACCCCAAAACAGAGGAACCACCTGCACAGGAGACAGCTCAATGACAGTATGATGCATGCAAACATAAATGCAAACAATAAATGCAAACAATAAATAACATGAATGCAATAAGTAACAGCAGATAGCAACCAAAGCCCTAACCTAGAGAGCGCTAGGAGAGACTCGCTCAGGGAAGATGGACCAGCACAGGTCAACTTCTCAACATCCCCAGTGGAGTCGCCAGCTGTCGCATTACGCGAAAAACCGGCGGGAAAAGAAAGAAACAACAGAGCCGCCACCGTGCGTTATTTATCCCAAAAGAGGGAAAGGAAACGCTCAGAGTAAACCTAGGAAAGAACATGGTCTCGCGACCAAAGAGGATGGGTTCGGGAGTCGGTTATGCGAAGGGAAGGTATTAGCACCCCTACGCATCCGTAGTACTCTACGGGATCCACACACAAAAGGAAAGAAAATGGTTGCTAAAACGCTGCTCACACACACACACACTGGCTGAAAGAGACAAAAGAAACTGACTGAAAATGACTCGGCAGGACGTCTTATCCTGGGCCTACTTAGTCTATCAGACATAGACATCAGAGTCGAAGTAGTTCGGACTGGGGAAACGACACATGCTCGCTAGGATGTCGCATCCTATGCATACGTATCTTCTCGGACGAGAGAAGAATCAGAGCATTCGTAGCTCGGCTGACACGCACACAAACAAACAAGACACAGGCAAACGTGGAGCCTGAATGCCAATCACTGGACTTACATCAGCATCCGAACCAGAAAACACACACAGGAAACCAACTGCCAATCGCTGGACTTATGTCGGACTCCAACCAGAACACACACAAGGGTGGTTAAGACACAAAGGGTGAAAAAGAAAAAAAGGGCGCCCGGAGAGATCAGCTCAATCTCCTGCCTACATACTTCATCTGGTGTGAAGATCAGGGCGATGTAGTTCCCCTACGCAGGGACAAGGATCTAGCCTAACCAGATAACAGAGGGAGACACAACTCTAGGGAGACTACGACTCGAGCCTAGATGTTGTCATGCAAAGTCAACCCTAAGTTAAGGTTTCTAGCTAACTGGCACAAGGGCCAACCTATCCTAGACACGGCTTGCACAGGAAGCAAGGGTCTCGATTGCAACTAGGGCAAGAGAAAAGGGAGATCTCAATCGCAACGAGGGCGAGAGAGAAGAGAATTAGTGTTAGTGGTTAGTCAAACTCGACAAGACATCGCATCTCGTGCCTACGTATCTCATCTGGACATGAGAATCAGAGTTGCCGTAGTTCGGCTACGGAGGGACAAAGGTCTCGATTGCAACTAGGGCAAGAGAAAGGAGAGAGCTCAATCGCAACGAGGGCGAGAGAAAGGAAAAGTCTCGATCGCAACGAGGGCGAGAGAAAGGAAAAGTCTCGATCGCAACGAGGGCGAGAGAAAGGATCGCAACGAGGGCGAAAGCAAACAAGGATTAGTCTAAACTAAACCTAACTTGCACAGGAAGCAAGTCTAAGCTAGCCTAAGAAGCAAAGCAATCACAATCACAGATAGCACACACTATATACATACAAGAGGCTCACACAAGGGTTAGGTTTTAGTTGAGGGGTCATATCAACCTCAACAAACAAACCTCTGGAATGGGGTGAAGTGTGCTCTTAACCTTGACATTGAGAGCCAAGGTGAAGCAGATGAAAGGAGATGAGGGGTGTGCCTCATTGCTTCTATCCCTGGCCTGGGAGAGCATTTGACAAGAATGTGTGGGTTCAGAAAGTGGGAACCCTTCTACACATTAGATACTGACTCAACTGTGCAATTGCACAAGATCTTGGGTTTTTATCTGTAATGCATCAACACAATGGTGTGAGCAAAACAGAAGACACACTGAATAACAGGGGATAGGCTGCTTATCCCTTGGGTTCTGCCAATTGCCTCTTCACTTAGGAGGTCTTTGACTTTGTACAAGGACAAATTAAACATACACAATCATTGCCTCTTAAGGAGGACTTCAGACAGTTGCCTGGCCAAGTAATAGGCCAGGTCTCCAGACTACATGAAGAAAAAGGAAATATACCTCAAGCAAGTTGCTAAATAGCAAAGCAAAGCAAGTTCAAAGAACTTAAGCAACTAAGGGTACCTGAAATAGTCAAACTAATCAGTATACAGCTCAACAGTTTAAAGCAAAAGGAATTGGTAAACAAAAGTCAACACAGAGGAACCAATGTGCAAAGCACAAACTCAAGTCAAATGAGTCAAGCCACCTACAAAACAAGGGTTAGCACATGATATGTAATCAAACTCAATCAAATTTGTATGATCTTTGAGGCATTGTTGCTTAACCTGAAACATAAACTCAATCATAAGCCCAAAAGACCACTAGGACAAGCCTAGGGTAAAAAACAAATGAAAAAGTCAAAGCAGCAAATGAAAGTCAACCAAAGTCAAGTTCAAACATTTAAGAAGCAAGCCCAATTGGATTCAAACTCATATCATGCATCATTATCATCTTATAGACCAAAGAAGTCAAAACATGGCAAAAGGAAGCATACAAAAGGTCAACAGCAAGACCAAGCTCAAAAGCAAACATAATCAATTCCAAAAATTATGAAATAATTCATACTCAATCACAATCCATAACATAGCATGCATATGAAATTTCAGCTCAATTGGATCATGGGAAGATAGTCAATTAAAATCAGGAAGTCAACACAATTTCAAGTGTGCACAAAAAGTCAAACAAAACATGTGTCATCTTCAAAAAATCATAACTAAATGAAAACAGATGAGAAATGGATGGGATTAACACCAATGCAAAGATCAAGATGTCTAGTATGCACATATGAAATTTCATGATCATACAATAAGATATGAGAATTTCCCAAATGAAATGGCAAGAAGTGTCACACAAAGTCAACATTTGACTAGGCAGGAAAGAAAATTCACAAACAAATAGGAAATGGCATCATTAAATCCAAGAAAATTCATACACAAACTAGACATATGAGAGAACAATCATGCAAAATTTCACATTATTTGAAGGTCAGGAAGCATGTCAACAAAAATCAGAAAATTGCACATCCATGGTGTGACACAAGTTGTCACACCCTACTTCAAAAATTCAAAGCTCTCAATCCACATATGATAAAATCATGAAATTTACACCAAAATAAGCATGGATGAGTGTAGAATATCCACAAAAATATTCAGATCAAATGGATGCAACATGGTTATTTCACAAGAGAAATGGCAAGAGGTACAATTTTTGGTCACATTACACAAACCCTAAGGCCATTTAAAAACCAATGATCCAAAAAATCCACAAAAAACATGATAAAATACTAGACATTCAACAGGACATAATGCAAAAAAATCCATGATTTTTGGAGTTGAAATGAGGGAGAAATGAATTTTGTAAGTTGATGAACAAATTGGAATAAAATGAGCAAAGTAACATGAATGGTAGGTCAAACTATGGTTGACCAGTGGCACGGTGGTAAATAAGTGGATCATTAAACAAAACGCTGCGTTTAGGCTCAGCAAACCAAATATTCTCATTGGTCAGCATGGAAAGGCACAGTGTACAGACCACCCATGCGCACGTGAACAGTTAAATTTTCTGGGAAATTATTAGGGTTTTACTGTAGCAACCGTGAAGCTTCATCATCTCAAATTCAATCGTGAAAATCAAAACACCCAGAAATTGGAATCAAGCACACTATTCTCATCAGCAAACCAAGCACAAACCAAATCTACATTTAATTTCCATGGAAACAGGCTATCCAGAAAGATCAAGGCACACACATGTTCATATGTCAAACTTAAAGACAACATAACCTTTGAAATACTTGATCATTTTTCATGGTTTAAAGTTCAAAACAAACAACACATTAAGGTCTTCAGTAAGCATAGCATAGTTTAGGAAACGGAGTAAATCGAAATCTTACCAAAACTGAAGCAAGGTGATGAAATGGCTGTTGTTTGGCTGTGAGGTAATGAAATAGATGAAGTTTGTAGCACCAAATGATGAATGCTCGAATACTTTGAGTTCAACTATGCCGATTCCAGCTTAAAACCACATCTGCCATTGTTGGGGCTTGGAAATAAAAGAGCTCGAAATGAGCTTCCAGTTGGTGTATTATGCTTGCAAAGAGCTCAATATTGATGATGGATGATGGAACAGCCAAGGGTAGCTTGAGTCCTTTTGAGATTTGAGCAGAAAGATGCAAAGTGAAGAAAAGAAAAGTTTGAGAGAATATAGTTTTTCTGTGTGTGATGGCTGCGGTTCTAGGTTTAGAAATGTCAGAAAATGGTTTATATATGACTGTTTAAGGTTGGTTTAAGAAGTGCTAAGTTTGATTAGCTCAAATGAAGTGAAATGCACAATTTGCTAATTTTGACATATGCACATGGAGGGTGCAAGGTTCTGCACGAATTGGGCCTTAAAACATGTCTCAATTATCATACCAACCAAGTCTCAAATGGCAAAAATGAGTAGAAACCTTTAATTCACAAAGTCAACTTTTGGTCAAACTTGAATTTAAAATGGAACAAGTCAAAAAATGCCATTTTGATTGGCAAGGTTTTGGTTCATGATGTTTATATTTTTGGAAAGAGGAGATGAAATGTGGTTTGTAGGAAAAAACCCCACCAAATTTGGCCTTATGGTTCATGAGATATGGCTTGTTGAAGTTCACAAATTTTTGAAATTGAATTGATCATATCTTGACAACCATACATGGGAATTGGGTGTTCTTGGACTTTTTGAAAATGGGAGAACAAGATCTTCAACTTTCATGTTGGGCAAAAATCCATTTGGAGCTTGTATCATGATGTAAGTTTAAGATCAAGAAGTTTCCATTTTTGGCAGTTGAAATTACAGGTCCACTTTCTATTTTTTGGAAATTTTCTGTTTGGCTTCAAATTCTTCAATGATGTTGATTGCCATGATATATGAGGCCTATTGGGACATGAATAAGCCCTCTCAAACCAAATCCATCCATCAAAACCATAAAATCAACCACAGTTGACCAAGTTTGACTTTCTAGGGTTTTTGACTGTCTGTGCATTGACTGATGACTTCTGAACATCCAATCCTTGACCAAAACACTTCAAATGGATCCCCAAGTCATGTGAACATGTTGGACCAACCCTAGGGCCTTGGCTCCTTGAGAATTGTGCTTGCTTGCTTGACTGACTGATCTCCTGATCAGTTTGACCTAATTCTTGACTTGCTTGCTCTTGAGGCAACTGGGGACAATGCAATGCTATGCAATGTATCATGATATGCTATGACTTAATATGAGATGGTATGTACAATGATAGGTGCAAATTTGAGGTGCTACACTCATATGACTTCGACAATCCGAGCTATCATGCCGAAGAAGAAGGCGAAGAAGATTGTGATCTGCTGGAATTAGCCAGGTTGTCAAAACAAGAGGAGAAGGTGATTCAGCCGCACGAGGATCGGGTTGAGGTTGTTATTCCAAGCACCGCCGAGGTCAGGAAGGAAAAAATTGGGGCCGCTTCAGAGGCGAGTCGATAGCAGAATGGTAGTCCTGTTGAAGGGACATGTGGATACCTTCGCCTGGTCATGTCAGGATATGCCAGGGTCGGATACCGATGTCGTTGTGCACAAGCTGCCATGGAGAGAAGATTGTCCTCTAAAGAAGCAGAACGCCAACGCCTGTATCAGAGAGCCATGGTGACTTTGTTTCATGATATGATTCATCATGAAGTTAAATGTTATGCTATGACATGATAGCAAAGTCCCAAACAGGAGAGGGGCATCTGGCAGCCCGGGGCAAGTCGTTTGACCGGTTGAGACAATTCAAACTGAGGTTGAATTCAAGTGAGGGCGCTATCAGAGTGCGATCCGGTAAGATGTTGGGGCTCATTGTAAAAAGGGGGAATCGAGGTTGATCCTGCTTAAGAAAAAAAAGGAAAAAAAGAGAAAAATGCCTGAACCGAGAATAAAGAAAGAGGTTTGTGGTCTCTTAGGCAGATGGAACTACATGTCATGGTTCACATCTTATCTAACAGCCACGTGTGAACCCATGTTCAAGATGTTGAAAAAAAAGAGATCAAACGGTCAGGTGAAATAATGATTGCCAAGGGGCATTGGAAAATAAAAGAATAAGTTGCAGGAACCTCTGATTCTGATGCCTCCCTATGGAAAGAGACTGTTAATCTGTACTTGACAGCCCTCGAGGGGTCTATGAGGTGTATTGGATCAGCATGACTAGTCTTGTCGAAAAGAGCATGCAATTTACCTTAGCAAAAAGTTTACCGACTGTGAAACAATACATTCACTGCTCGAGAAAACTTGTTGTACTTTGGCATAGGCTGCTCGCCGACCGAGACAGTGTATGCTGGTTCATACCACTTTGTGGATTTCGAGATGGATCTGATCAGGTAGATTTTTGAAAAAGCCAGCATTGGCCGGACGGGTTGTGAGAGTGCAAGAGAAGGTTGACTGATTTGGGATATTCCCAGAAAGCAATCAAGGGGTGTATTGTCTGATTACATCGCCCCACAACCCGTAGAGGATTATCAACCAAGGAAGTTTGAGTTCCCTGATGAGGACATCTCGAGGGGCTCTGATCGAAAGATTGAGAGTAGCCGATCCCGAAGGAGGGGCCTGACCCTGAATCCGAACGGATTCTGATGTCTGATGGGGAGGTTAAGGTGAATAAGCTTTTGTTGTCCGGATAACGTTTGAATGCACCGACAGTGTGATTGAGTAGGAAACTGGTATCCTGGGTATCGAACCTCGGTGCGCCTACTGGGGCAACGCCGTTCTCACTCATGTATGGGATGGAAGTTGTGCTACCGGTTGAGGTTCAGATTCCCTCTTTGAGAGTCCTGATGGACGTGAAATTGCAAGAGGCTGAATGGGTCAGGACCTGGTACGAAGAGTTAAGCCTGATAGAGGAGAAAAGGCTGGCGGCCATCTGTCATGGGCAGTTATATCAGCAAAGGATGAAGCGAGCTTTTGACAGAAAGGTGCGACCTCGGGTGTATCACGTAGGTGATATGGTGCTGAAAAGGATCCTTCCTCCTCAAAACGATCGTAGGGGCAAATGGACACCCAATTATGAAGGTCCATTCGTGGTCAAGAAGGTTTTCTCTGGCGGAGCCTTGTTATTAACGACCATGGATGGCGAGGATTTTCCATCCCCTGTGAATGCGGACGCAGTTAAAAAATACTTCGTATAAAAAGACCCGCTGGACGAAAAGAATAAAATACTCTAGGCAAAAATGGGCATCCCGGCGAACCGAAAACAGAAAGAAAGGTTCGGGCAAAAATTAGGGATAAAATAAAAAAAAAAGAATGTACACCCGGCAAGTCGAAAACCTGAAAAGGCGACTTGGGCAAAAATGGGTATCCCGGTGGACTGAAAACCCGAAAGGGCGGTCCAGGCAAAAGAGGGATTGAAACGAACAACTGCGTCCGGCATGATCGTTCGCTTTGGTTAAAGCATCATGGATAACACCCGGTAGGGATCAATCAGAAACATCTTGTTCAGAAGGCAGAAAGCACGGAGAGTCTGAGGACATAGGGGGTGTAACCGAGTTGGAACTCGATGAGATCACGGGTTTCACATTGCCATTAGGATAGATTTTTCCTTTTGTGCGCAATTACCTCTTTTCAGGAATTGCTTCCTTTGTATTGCTCGGTTTGAGCCACACTTTTCAAATCAATAAAATGCATATTCAGTCAAATAATTTTGTTTTTGTTTTTCACTACCGCTTTGATTGCAAAAACATCCAATTGTTTGTGATAAAGAATCTTTGCATTTTAAGACATACAGGTCCCTTCCAATGCATGTTTATAAGATTGAAAGCTTGAAATCTTATTTGGAAGGTTGAGTGACCCAAGTGTTGAAATCTTGACACGCCTGGGGCACGATTTTATCTGACGGTCTGTTTTGCAGGTACTGTTAGATATTTTCACTCACTTGCAGGTTGTGATGTGGAAGCTGTTGAAAAGAAATCTCCATGGAGTCCAATCAGGGACGAGGAACGATGAAGAGACGTTTAGACGTACGACGATCTTTGATATTAATCAAGAAGACTCTTCAAAATCGGAAGATTGGAAAGTCTGTAGAAATTCCCCGCAGGGTCCAATCAGGGACAGATGAATGGGTAGAAAAGTGATGAGAGACGTTGAGACGTACGACGACCCTTGAAATTAATCAAGAAGACTCTTCAAAGTCTGGAAGTTGAAAGGTCTGTATATTCCCCCGAAGTTCACATTCCGTCGAGCGCGAAGCGGTGGGGAGTACAAGATGATGGAGCAGAAAAGGTCCAGACGAGTATGGGAATTCTCAAAAGTGGAAAGTCGGTACGAGATTGGGAGGCGGATACCATGGTTCGACAAGTCGACGGGTGTTCTGTACCACCTTTTCTCATTTCCCCAGCTAGGTCCCCAAGCAGATTTAGAGGACCTAATCCCCAGCAGATCTAGGGTTTGTGGATCCCCTAGCTGAGTCAGGATGGTTATCCCCGACAGGTTTAAAACGGTGTTTCCTCAGCAGCCAGGTCTGGAGGTTGCTATTCCCCGAGTGGAGCGGGTTTCAATGAAATATATCTCCAGCAATGTATCCTACGTGTGGATTGGATGGGTTGTCCCCAGTGGAGTAGCATTCGTTTCCCCTAGCAGGGTTAGGATGGTTATCCCCAGCAGGTTTTAGATTGAGGCTTCCCCAGTCGCCAGGCCTGGAGGTTGCTGTCTCCCCAGCATAGCTATCTGTGAGCATTTCCCCAGTGAAGTCGCTAGGTATCTGTGAGGGTTTTTCAAGCAGAGTTGGGATTGATATCCCCAGTAAGTCACAAACTGTTGTATCCCCACAGAGTGCGTTGATGGTTCTTATTCCCAGCAGTTTCCCGAGCGGATTGGGTGCAAAGGAGGTTCTTCCCCAGCAAGGGTTGCCTTTTCCCAGCAGCAGCGCTATTCCCTAGCAGGGTGGAATCAGAGTATTGGCGAGTTCCTCGGCAGAGTATCTCGAGCTTCCCAGAAGAGTCCCTTGAGGGGGATACTTTTTATGCATTCATCATGTAGAGTAAGCATAGCATATTGCATAATAAATCGCGTAGCATTTCCATAATTATGGAGCATTACGCAGAAAAAGTCATGCATCATTGCAAGCATAGGCTAGTCTTAAGCTGTGGTTATTGTTTGAGAGGTGGTTTCGACAGAAGCTGGAAGATGTTACTCTGATGGGTTTAGCATCATGATGTCAGATCAACAATATTCCCCAGTAGTGCGATGCTGGAGGAAACTTTTCCGTCGGACAGAGATAGAAATGTTACGCGATCAGCGCGACTCGAGCCGTGGTTACCGCTTGAGATTTGGTTTTGCCGGACAGTGAAGACGATACTCCGAGGAGTTCAGCATTGTGAGTTTGGAGCAACAGTATTTCCCAGTCATCAGTAAGTGTCTGGTCGAGCTTTCTTTGGTGTCAGTAAACATCATCATTCGGTGTCCAGTGAACGTCGAGTTATTTCCCAGTCATTGTTTAATGTCTGGTCGAGTTTTCTTTGATGCCTGTCAACATCATTGATTCGATGTCCTGTCAACATCATTGTTCGATGTCTTGTCAACATCCTTGTTTGATGCCTATCAACATCATTGATTCGATGTCCTGTCAACATCATTGTTCGATGTCCTGTCAACATCATTGTTCGATGTCCTGCCAATATCCTTGTTTGATGCCTGTCAACATCATTGATTCGATGTCCTGTCAACATCCTTGTTTGATGCCTGTCAACATCATTGATTCGATGTCCTGTCAACATCCTTGTTTGATGCCTGTCAACATCATTGTTCGATGTCCTGTCAACATCCTTGTTTGATGCCTGTCAACATCATTGATTCGATGTCCTGTCAACATCATTGTTTGATGCCTGTCAACATCATTGTTCGATGTCCTGTCAACATCATCGTTCGATGTCCAGTAAACGTCGAGTTTTCTCCCAGTCATCAGTAAGTGTCTGGTCGAGTTTTCTTTGGTGTCAGTAAACATCATCGTTCGATGTCACGTAAACGTCGAGTTTCTTCCCAATCATCAGTCAGTGTCTGGTGGAAGGTGTACCCTCTGATATGTCGCCCTCAGAGTGGTGATTGGTGTTATTTCCGACGTTGTCAGCGGAATTATCACAAGGAAACAAGATGTCGGGGTTCAAATGCAGTGATCCGGGATCATTGGCTCAAGAGAAAATTTGGGGTTCAAGAAAAGCATAAAGAAAATCAAAAAGAAATATAATCCCCAGCGGATATGGTGTTCAGGCCATGGTTATCCCTGCGTTACCATTTACTTTGGTATCCAGGTCGACGTTGTTGTTTCGGTGATCGGGCCGACCTTTTCCGTTCCAGACGGATTTTTGTTTCGAGATTGTGTTCTTCGCCGATTCTGACAGGAATTGTTAATTATTTCCCATCAGAGTGCAAATTGTTCGTCTGTTCTTGGTATTCAATCACTCTTCATCCTGATCATTTGAAAGCCGAGGCTATTCATATCGACAGGTTCACAGTGGATTGAATAGGGGCAGCTGTAACACCTCGAAATTTGCCCTCCTCTCTTGGGACTGGCTTAACATATTGCATATCATTTTTAGGTCATTAGGCATTGCATATTGCATATCATGTGGTTATATTGTGCAAGGCATCCTCCTAAGTCTTGATCAGAAGATGAAGAGGTCATGGTGCAAGCTAGGGTTTCATTGGACTGGATCACTAACTGTCTGAGGGTTGTGGTTCAAATTAGGGTTGTGATTCTCAAGGGGATTGATCTTTATCTTGGTTGAAATGACACATCATCATCATCATGATTCTGAGATCATCCAAGAAGATTCAAGAGATTGATCAGCTATCTTGAGATTAGGGTTTTGACCACTGGTCAACCCTAATCAGTTGCATTGGGCCAATCAGGGCATGGCATGGAGATGGGGTCTACAATGGATATGGGGATCATTTCATGATTGTATTGAGATTATGGAGGCTAGGGTTTCATCCTTGAGCCATTTCATCAGAGAATTGGGGCTCAACTTGATCAGTGCATTGCCAAATTCATCTATCAGTTGAAAAGTCAACTGTGCTTGATTTTATGGATTTGGAGGTGGGAGAGAGTTGGATACACTTCATTCATGTTGAAACAAGCTTCATTTGACATTTAAAACATCAAGAAGGAAGAAAATAAAGTCAGACAAAAAATTGCCAAAAATAGAAAGTGACTTGTAATGGAAGTTTCCAAAAATGGAAAGTTTTTTCACCACAAAATTACATGTCCAAAAAAGCTTCAAATGAAAATTTGTCCAACATGAAAGTTGTAGATCTTGTTCTCACCTTTCCAAAAAGTCCAAGAACTTGAAATTCCCATGTATGGTTGGCAAGTTATGGTCCATTCATTTTCCAAAAAAGGCCTATAATCAAAGTGGCATAACTTTCACGCGGAATGTCCAAATTGAGTGATCTTTTTATGAGAAAACCCCATTTCACATGTACTTTCATGGTGTATGGTCCAAATTCATCAAAAATGGTCAATGCAAAATGTCAAATTTCAAGTGGACTTAAGTGCATTTTTGGTGTGAATATGTGATTTTGAGCAATACTTGGAATTTGAACATGAGAACCATTCCAACACACTCCAAATACCATTTAGGAGTTGTGTGAACTGTCATGAGCTATCACATTGCAATATTTGGCAAGGTCATTTTTGACATAGCACCTAAAAATGCAATTACACTAATCTTCCAAATTTTGGATAATTGAGATTAAGAGATGGATTAGTGTGAGGTATAAATGGTTAACTGTAACAGAAAATGCTAATCACATCACACTTCTCAAGATTCATAACAAACTTTCCCTCCATTTTCTCTCAAATTCTCCAAGAACTTCATCAACATTTTTCAACTTTTCTCCACCAATTCTTGATCAATTTGCACAATTCTTCTTGATTCATCTTCCACAAGCCAAGATCCACAACTGTTTTGATGAATCATTGCAAAAAACCTCAAGATCGTGGACTGTTATGCATAGGCTCAACAATGGCATTTGGCTAATTCTCACAGTTGAAGCAACCTCGAGCTAGGATAGCTTTTCCATTCAACTTCCTGTACCTCAAACTACATCTGTTTTTGGCTTTGGCATCGTGAATCATCGAGATCAACAGCTGTCATCAACACAAGGTACTTTTTCGAATTTCACCATTGCTCGAACTATGCTAGGGTTTAGAAAGGTCTTTGGATGTAGATGAACATGATATGCATGGTTTTTGATTTGGTTGAGTGAGGTGAGAGTAATCGCGTTTGGAAGTTTGATGTTCATAACTTGTTTCGTTCGATCCGTGCCATATGTTGAGAGTTAGGAGAAATTATTTGCATATCTTGAATCCTTGTGGAAAGACGGTTCCAACGGTTATAAGTTTGTGCATTTTGGTTACGATTTGTGGTTCATGATTTCTGGAATTTTCTGGTTTGTGCTTGAGCAAGAACAAGTGAAAAAGCATGTTTGATACTTTCAAAGAAATGGATGAAAATTTTTGTGCTTATTTTGGACTCATTGTTGGTGATTTTCATGTATAGTTTGTGATTTTTGGGTACTTGGTTGATTAGATATGAATTTTTGATTAGAGGTGTGACAATTTGTGTCACACCAAGCTAGGTCAACTTCATGATTTTATTTGCCTGGCTTAGGGATGTTGAATTGAGCTGAAATTTTGTGTGAATGATCATATGTATGTTGAGGTAACATGTGAATTTCTCTGGAATTTTTGATGGTATTTTCTAATTGATTGATCATTTTCTTCCCTGTGTGCTCATTTGGTAACATTGTGTGACACATGTTGGTAGTTTGTTTGTGAAATTCTCATAGTGTATTGGATGAAGATGAAATTTGGTATGAGGATTGTAGACACATTATAGGACATTGTGGTTTTGATCCCATTCATTTCTCAATTGTTGTCACTATTTTGTGGTTTTTGGAAGTTGATGTTTGTTTGGATACCATGTGTTGACTTGTTTGAACTTGTCTGAACTTTATGATTTTCATTGCCCTACTTCCATTGATCCAAATGAGCTGAAAATTGATGTGCTATTCATTGGATAGGTTCTGTTTAGACTTGAATTTTTGTGGAATTAATTGAATTGTTTTGTTATGGATTTGATTGAGATCTTTCTGTTTGGTCATTTGGAGTTGCAAATTGCATGTTTGATGCTATTTTGTGCATAATATGATAATGGTGATTGATATGAGCATGGGACCAATTGCATTTGTTTCTAAATTGTTTGAATGTGATTTTGGATAATTTTCACTTGCTGTTTTGATTTTTTCATCCCCTTTGGACCCTAGGCTTGGCCTAGTGGTCTAGTTTCTCATGTTTGGTTTGGATTTTCAGGTTGAAATGCAAAAGGCATAAGGAGAACAATGCAAGTTATAAATTGAGTTTGTTTGATGTTGTCAACTAACATTGATTTTGTGTTATAGGATTTGATGCTTGAGCTTGGGCTCATGGCTTGCACTTATGTGCATTAACTTGTGTTGTCTGTATAGATTGACTTTTGCTGTTTACTGTTGATTTGTCTGAGTACTGATGATACTTGATTGATTTCAGGTACATTAAGTCGCTTCAGTTCTTTAAGAACTTGCTTGCTGCTGCTTGGTTTTTAAACCAATTGAGGTAGACTCTCTTGTCTCCATGTAGTCTGGAAGACCTGGCTTGTTATTTAGCCAGGCAACTGTCTGAAGTCCTCCTTAAGAGGCGATGTTTGTGATTGTTTACTTTTGTGCCAAGCAGGTAAAGACCTCTATGAGGCAATTGGCGGAACCCAAGGGATATGCAATCTATCCCCCGCTATTCTGTTGAGTCGTCCCTCTGCTCACACCACTGTGTTGATGCATTGGGACACAAACCCAAGATCTTGTACTTTGTACAGTTGTGTCAGAGTCTTGAGCGTAGAAGGGTCCCTCCATTCTGGACCCACGCTCCTTTGTCTGAAGCTCTCCCTGGACAGGGATAAGAGCTGTGAAGTCTAATCTTCACTCACCTTTCATCTGCTTCACCTTAGCCTCTCAATGGCAAGGTTAAGAGCGAACGATACCCTGTACAGTTGACTTGCCTCGGCAGTCCACCCTTGTTTGAGCCTCACTTGACTGGATATAGTGTGTGCTTTGTGAATATTTGCTTGAAATGTTTGTTTTATTTTGATTGATGCTTGCATGCTTGTTTTCCTGGATAGGATTAGCTTGCTGTTGTGCAAGTAGGTAGAAACCACAACATAGGGCAATGATGCATGATAACACTAGGCTCGAGTACAGCTCCCTGGTAGTGTGTCTCCCCTTGGTTTCTGGCTAGAATTTCTTTCCCTTTCAGGGGAACTACGTCGCCCTGATCCTCATACCAGATGAGGTACGTAGGCAGGAGACCGTGCGAGGTCTCTCCGGGCACTTTTCTTTCTTTTTGTGTGTGTGCTTGACAGTTATAGGCTCGAGTTCCCGACTCCCTATTAACTTGTTGGTTGTTGTGTGCTTGGAAGCTGATGTAAGTCCATCGAGTGGCATTCGGGTTCCAGTATGCGTGTGTTTGGTTCGGATGCCGATGTAAGTCCAGTGATTGGCTTTCGGGCTCCACGTTTGCCTTCTTGTGTGTGTTTTGGTTCGGATGCTGATGTAAGTCCAGTGATTGGCATTCAGGCTCCCAGTTTGCCTGTGTTTGTGTTTGCTTGTTCGGCGTGCGTGAGCCGAATTACGGCAGCTCTGATTCTCGTTCCAGACGAGATACGTAGGCATAGGACGCGATGTCCTAGCGAGCCCTCTTCCTCTTAACCCCACCTGTGTTGTCTTCGGTGCGTGTGTGTGTGTGTGATGTCTGTTTAGCAACCTTTTCTTTCTTTTAGAGCGTGGATCCCGTCGAGTACGACGGACGTGAGGGGTGCTAATACCTTCCCCTTGCGTAACCGACTCCCGATCCCATCTCTTTGGTCGCGAGACCATGCTTTTTCCAGGTTTCTCTGAGCGTTTCCTTTCCCTATCTTGGGATGAATAACGCGCAGTGGCGGCTCTGTGTGTTTTTTTGTTTTAGCCCGCCGGTTGTTTTTCGCGGATGCGACACTTAAGCCTGAGTCTCACAATGCAAGCATGCATGAAAAGGGTTTTAACCATGAGTAGGTGATTAACCTATGAAGGAGGTGTTTAACCAATAAATGGTAATTAATCTCAAGAGTTGTGCATGGTTCAGAGATGGGTGTTTAATTATGAGAAGGTGATTAACCCATGAAGGAGGTGATTAACTAAGAGAAGATGATTAACCTCAAGAGTTGTATGGGTATTCAAAGAATATAATGTTTGATCCAAAGAGAAAGGCAGTTGATTGTTAAAGTGTTGGTATGAGGATGGATGTTGAAATTTATTTTTATTTGAATTACACTAAAGTCTATGAACGAAGGTGAATATTTTGAATAACGGGGGCATATGTCCTATATTCGAAGATATTCATAACAAGGGTATGAATAATCCCTCTCATTCTTCTCCGTTGCTTAAGACTTGTGGCGCACAATACACTTCATAATCAACATGTGTTTTAAAAGAAGAGAAGTTTTTGGGTTTGAAAAGGGTGAGGAAGTGTATGCTTGAATGGATGAGTCTCAGCATGATCAAGTCTTGATGTTCTTCTGTCTTCAAGGTCTTGGATGTGAATCTTGACTTGAGTTTGACTTTATGGATCAAATGTAATGCAAGTGAAATTCTGGTACGTAGATAACATATGTCGTATACCATGTCACGACACCATGATCAGGACATTATCACAACATAAACAATTATAATGTTCTAGTAAATAGCAGGTAGTACATAATATATGTCAATTGTTAACCCATTTCAGTGCAGTGTCCTCTACATATGGGGACATCCAATCCAGGAAGGAAATCCATTATAATAGTATTAGTTTGAAGTTCTAAACAATCTATGGTTTTACAAACTTCTCACCTAATCACTACCCTTGGAATTTCTATCTAAAACTCTCCAAGTTATGAGACCCTTCTCACTCCCCTTCAATCACACAACAATGATAACAACTTTCAACAATAAATAGAAGACACACTTCCAATGAAACATAATCCATTCTTACTTAAAAGCTCATGAGTGATTCACAATTACAACTCAAAAAAACTCAGTCCAATTCAAACATCTAAGTGATACGAGAATGACTCACAAATAACAATGAACAAACTAAACCCTAACAGAGACTATCACATACGTATCTTCGTTCTTTTCTTAGGTTATAATCGTCCTTTAAATAGCCCCAGAATAGCATGGGCTTCGGGCTAAATAATCAGCATATCCAAATTAGACTGCTACACAATCTTCTGTAGAATCAAATCAAATCAAATCAAATCTGATGTCTCCTTAAATGTTTTGACATCCTTTCTTAGGAAACAAGGCAAAGCTTAAACCGACATTTGCTTCTAAAACAAACGCTTCTTGGGCCACAAAATATGTGAATAAAATCTTCACAAAATCTTCACTAATCTCATGCTAAAAAATAAATCTTCCAAGAATGTAAAACCACGACACACCACGATGTCGTACAAGCATGTCAAAACATCTTGTCCAACATCTTTCTATTTCACTTGTTTTAATAAAATGCTTCCAATCACAATACAAACAACCTAACAATCTCTCCTTTTGGCAAATTTTGGCTAAAACAACCTTTGCAAAACATATCTTGTAAAAACCAATAAACTCAAGAGAACTTCTTCAAAGAAAAATCATAATAAACAAACTTGGAACTTATCCAAGATACATCAGAGGCATCCACAGCAGAACAAGATAAAACTGACCTCATAGAGACTGTCACATCAGAGAGAAATAAACTCTCACAACACACACTTTTTGCATAGAAAAATAAATTCTCCCAGATAGTATGTTAAGACATATGGTCTGACTTCACAACAACCAAACAATACACATGAACCATCACTAAGTAAGCATGTCACAATTAATCTAGAAGAGAAAACACATAAACTCCCCTTAAATAGCATAACAGAGGCAAGAACTACTCCCCCTCCATTAGTACTCCCCCTCAAAGGGAAAAAGGCAAAAGAGAGCAAAATACCAAATAACTACATACCAAATAACCACACCACTACTCCCCTTTTTTAGCCAAAAAAATAGACAAAAACAGGAAAAACATTCATTAGGAGCAGAAAAAATATCAGATGTAGCAGATCATATTACAAACCAAAAAGGCACACATGGTGCACAAATTTTCCAGGGCATAGCCTACAAATGAAGCAGAAACATAAAGAAAAATCACAAAGAAAACATATCACATCAGTCATCATTACCGCTAATTGTCTCTTCAACATCATCACCACTTACATCAACATCTTCTTTAACCTTATTATACTCCTTATTATCACCATCCATGTGTTCCCTCAGCATCTTCTTCAGATAAAGCATTTATCAGGATTTCAAGCCTGCTCTTCTTTTCAGTATAAGCTTTGATGGTTTCATCCAAGGTTTTGCATAAGTCTTTTAATTCAGCAATGATTCCTGTCCTAGAAGTAGAATTGGTAGATTTCTTGCCAAATGTCATGACAATGTCTAGGACATGTGTCCCTGCAAACAACCTATAATTCAAAGATATAGGAGATTCCATCTTACTTGATGCATCAAAACTTATCAGAATTATTCCACAAATTAGAGAGGGAAAAACAATAGGCATTTTCACAACAAAAGTACTAACATGCTTTAAACTTTGCTCAAAGACATAAGACCCAAAATCAAACTTGGTTTTGGTTCCAACAATGCAAATGAATTTACCTAAACCTATAACTATGGTTGAGGTATGATTTGTAGGAACCCAATTGATAGCTCTTATCCTATGAAGCACAACATACTTCACACTCAACTTGCTAGTTGATAGCTTGCTCTTTCTTAGTCATTGTGACAACTGTTTGGTAGCGATTTCTTTGCAAACAATATTATCAGATACCTCCACTTTAGCTTGTTCCTCTTCACTTCTGCATATGAACCTGTTAATGATTTCTGGAGAAAATTCCACACAATTTCCTCTCACACATACCTTTCTGAACTCTTTATTCCTCTTGTTATCACAATCCTTAGAAATATTTACAATGAGTTTTTTTACAAGTATCTTATAACACTTGCCAAAATTAACCACACTTTCCATCAACCTAGCATTATCAATAAGACTTACTACCTCCTTACATTCAAGGGCATCCTTCTCAAGGTATCTTTCCAAAGCCAACCTCTTTTGGTACACAAACTTCCATTTTTCAACATTCTCAACAGAGTGAAAAGAGATGTTGTCAATGGGAACTTCAGGCACATTAGCAGTGACCTTTTTCCCAATAGCTTTCTTTAGAGGCACGATGTCTGAAACATTTTGTTCGACATCATACTCAGAGTCACTAAGACTAGATGAATCTTCCTTCCTCTTCAAAGATCTTTTCTTGGTGGCAGGAGTTACAACGTTGCTCCACCCTTTAGCAAGACCAACACTTGTACTTTTCTTGGGAGCCTTGGGAGGCTTGCTTGTAGACTCAACAAATTTCCTTTTCTACTCTTTAACCTCTTAGATATCACTGGAGCCAATCTCTTACCAATGAGCTTATCATCAGAGTCCAGACCATCTACATTTACAATTTCTGTAGATAGATCCTTCTTCACAATAAAATTTTCTTCTTTGTCAGACATATCAACATACATACTATCAGAATCATCTTTCTCTTCAGATTTTTCAGGGGACTTAATTGCACAAGACTCACTATTAGACTTTCCATCAGATTTTTCAAGTGAGGTTTCAATAGGATAATCAGTTTGGGCCAAAGATGTAGTGACATCTGGCACAATATCAGACTTAGGTTCAACATTCAAGATTTTGGAGATTAAGACACAAATACTCTTATCAACACTATCTTTATCAACAACATTCATACTAGATTGACCTAGGGTCTTATCAGATCTAGGGTTTATAGTCCCATAGTCAGATTTTTTAGATGATTCAACACTAGCCATTGCATTTGGAACAACAGAACATTTAGCAGATGCAACAATATCAGGTTCGACATCAGTGGTTTTAATAAGATCAAGATATTAGCTAGTCATAGAGTGAGGTTTCTTGACATTAATAGAGGGCTCAATATTCCTAATCTCACTAGAAGGAATTTGAATCGTCCTATATGGGTTAGAAGATTTACTTACAGTTGAAGGCTTAGCCTTTTTCACAGTAGGTGTTCTAGCCCTACTTTTAGTAGGAATATGTCCTGGAACAATGGAGAGGGGAACGACATCAATTACCACATCTGAATGATCCAATTAGCACAAGCAATCCTAGGGGCCGATTGATCTTTGGTGCTTTTTCTAGGTGTAGAACCAGAAGGTTTAGACATTTTGATGACAAATTTTGTGTTGAGATTGACCGTAGAGAGATGAAAGTAAACGAGAACAATGATGAACAGTTTATTAAAGGTAAGGATAATGGAATCAATGGAGTAGGTAAGAGAGAGATGATGGCATGTTAGGAGAAAAACAAGGAAAGTTTGTATTGATTTCCCTGGAGTTTTGTGCACCACTAAATGGAGGGAAGAGAAAATATTGTTTGCACGCCTCCACATCAGTAATTGCTATAACTCTTCAAACATGAAAATCCCCAATTCTCCCACTAACTTCTCAAACTGATTTGCATCAAAAGCTTTAGTAAATATATCGTCCAATTACTTCTTAGTGGCCACATGCTCAAGAGTAACAATTTTGTTCTCAATAAGATCCCTAATAAAATGATGACAAATATCAATATGCTTTGTCATGCTATGTTGAATGAAATTCTTGGATATGTTGATTGCACTCATATTGTCTCAATATAATGTCATGACATCTTGCTTGACATTATATTCCTTTAGCATTTTTTTCATCCAAATCAATTGAGAGCAACTGCTTCCTGCTGCAATATACTCAACCTTAATAGTAGACAATTTTGCTTCTTGTTGAACCACGAGATAAGATTGTTTCCTAAGAAGAAGCATCCTCCAGAAGTACTTTTTCTATCATCAACATTACCTGCCCAGTCTGCATCACAATACCCTACAAGCATGGAATTAGAACTATGAGAATACAACATGCCATATTCACTAGTACCATTGATGTATTTCAAGATCCTCTTCACTTGAGTAATGTGACTGATTTTAGGCTCAACCTAATATCTAGCACATACTCCTACAGTAAAAGTGATGTTTGGTCTGCTAACTGTAACATACAAAAGACTACCAATCATACTCCTGCGCAAACTCTGATCCACATCAACACCTTTTTCATCCTTAGTTAATTTCAAGTGAGTTGCTACAGGTGTCCTTTTGTGACTAGCACTTTCTAAGCCAAACTTCTTCACTATATTCTTAGCATACTTACTTTGAGAAATGAAGATAGTATCATCCATTTGTTTAACTTGAAGACCAAGAAAATAGGTTAATTCACCAACAACACTCATCTCAAATTAAGATTGCATTTACTTGACAAAATGTTGAACCATCTGGTTCGACATCCCTCCAAACACAATGTCATCAACATATATTTGGGCTATCACGAGTTTACCATGCTCTTCTTTAACAAACAAGGTCTTGTTTATTCCCCCTTTCCTATAGCCATTGTTGACAAGAAACTCAATTAACCTTTCATACCAAGCTCTAGGTGCTTGCTTCAATCCATAGAGAGCTTTCCTTAGTTTGTAAACATGATATGGAAAACTAGGATCTATGAACCCCTTGGGCTGTTCAACATACACTTCTTCATTCAAGTACCCATTCAAGAAGGCACTTTTCACATCCATCTGAAATAGCTTGAATTTTAGCATACATGTCACTCATAAGAGCAATCTTATGGATTCAAGATGAGAAACAAGTGCAAAAGTCTCATCAAAATCAACCTTTTCAACTTAAGTGTATCCTTGAGCAACAAGCCTAACCTTGTTTCTGGTCACAATTCCATTTTCAGCAGATTTGTTCTTGTAAATCCACTTTGTGCCAATAACATTCATCCCTTCAGGCCTAGGAACCAGGTCCCACACTTTATTCCTTATGAACTACCATAGTTCTTCTTGCATAACATTGATCCAAAATTCATCAGTCAAGGCTTCCTTCACATTTTTAGGTTCAAACTTTGAGACAAAGCAAGCATTAGATATCACATCTCAGGATCTAGTGGTGATCCCTACATTAAGATTCCCAATAATAAGTTCCTTTGGATGATCTTTATGAATTATGATATAAAGGACCTTCGTTGGCTTGATGGTTATCTGATTCAGTCCTTTCTAGCTCAATGTTGGACTCAATATCTTCCACATTTTCCGAAGCATCAGTCTGCTAAGATGATATTCCAACATCTTCATTGACGGCAACCCCTTTAATAATTGAATCATAAACCACAACATTAATGGATTCCATAATGACCCTTTGTTCTCGATCAATAAGGATGTTATGGATTTAAATACCACGTAAGCTCTGATGTTTATAGAGTAACCAAAAAATATCCCTTCGTCACTTTTGGGATCCATCTTTCTCCTCTATTCTCGATCAGTAAGGATGTGACATTTACTCCCAAACACATGAAAGTATTTAACAGTAGGTTTCCTTCCTTTCCATAGTTCATAGAGAGTTAAGGATGTACCAATTCTTAGAGTAACTCGGTTGTTAATATAGTAAGCAATGTTCATGGCTTCAGCCCAAAAATGATAAGGAAGATTTTTAGCATCTAACATGACTCTAGCTGATTCTTGTAAAGTTCTATTCTTGCGTTCTACAACTCCATTTTGCTAAGGAGTGATGGGAGATGAGAATTCATGACCAATACCTTCAAAATAACAAAATTAAAAAATGCATTTTCAAACTCCCTGCCACGGTCACTTCTGATTCTGACAATCACATTTTCCTTCTCTCTTTGAAGGCGTTGACAGAGCTCTTTGAATAGCTCAAAAGTGTCTAATTTTTCTTTGATAAAATTCACCCAAGTAAACCTTGAAAAATCATTAACAACCACATAGACATACCTCTTTCCACCAAGGCTTTCAACTTGCATAGGCATTATTAAGTTCATATGAATAAGTTCTAAAACTTTGGAAGTCATTTGATGTTGCAACTTCGGGTGTGACATCTTGGTTTGCTTCCCAATTTGACACTCACCACAAACTTTACCCTCCTCAATTTTGAGTTTTGGTAGAACTCTAATATCTTCTTCAAACATAATCTTCTTCATACCTTTGAAATTCAGATGTCCAAGCTTCTGGTGCCACAACTTAACTTCATCTTCCTTGGACATTAAGCATGTGGAAGAACAAGTAGTTTCTTATTGTATCCATAAATAACAATTGTCTTTAGCCCTAAATCCTCTCATCATAATATCATTCTTCTCATTTGTAACCAAACATTTTGACTTGGTAAAATTGACTTTTAAACCTTTATCACACGATTGACTAATGTTGATCAGAAAAATAGTCAATCCTTGTACAAGAAGAACATCATCAAGTCTAGGAATTCCAGTACACACTAACTTTCATATCCATTTAATTTCACTTGTACCTCCATCACCAAAAGTGACAAAAGTGGTGGAATAAGACTTAATATCCACTAAATACTTCTTGACCCCTGTCATATGTCTAGAACATCCACTGTCAAAGTACCAGTCTTCTCTAGATGAAGCTCTAAAAGAAGTATGGACTATAAGACAAGTATCAACAACCTTAGGTTTCCACTCCTTTCTAGTTTTAATCATCACATGATTAGCCCTTGGATATGTTGGATGTTTTGGATAACCATACAGTCTGTAACAGAAATGCTTTATATGTCCATATTTACCACAATAATGACATTTCCAGGGCAAAAACTTGACTTTAGTTTTAGTTTTCTGATGTCTGGTAGGTAGGTTGTAACATTTGTTAGGACATCATGGTATCATAATTCCTTTCTGGAGGAAATTTTTTTGTCACAGGGGTTTTTCCTTTCAGAGATTGGTAATCAAAACCTATACCTTTTAAGTTTCCAGCCCCTTTTCCAACTTGAAGAATTTCATATAACATATCATACCCATTGTTCAACATTCTTAATTATTTGGTCATGTTTTCAAGTTTAGAATTCAATAGGGCTACTTCATTTTGAAGGTCAGAGATAGTAGATAAAAGTTTCTCTTTTTCAACCTGCAGTTAACCTATGATTCTCTTCTGCTATTCTCCTATCTTGAAAACCTATTCACTTATGACACATAATTATCTGTAGGAGACAACCAATTATTCATAAGAGATATCCTAACTATGAATCTTCATTAGATTCATATCTACCAGTAAAAGCTATAATATGCTTAGCAGTTTCATCATCAGTTTCACCTTCATAATCATTATCAGACAAAGAAACAGACAAACCCTTCTTTTGTTTCTTGAGATACGTGGGACATTCTGATCATATGTGACCAAAACCCTCACATCCATGACACCGAATACCTTTTCCTTTATTGGGTTTCTCCTCTGCTCTTTCTTTTCTCTGAAAGTCATTATTCTTACTGATGTCGAATGACATGTTCTTGACATTAGGTCTTGAATTCCTATCCATTCTCTTCAACACCTTATTGAATTGCCTCCTAATAAGAACAATAACATTACAAATCCCTTCATCAGTCTCTATATCACATTGAGTTTCTTCATCATCAGTGTTGTAGATAAAAGTTATGCTTTGTTCTTTCTTTTTCCAGATCTATCACTGATAGTCAATTCAAAAGTTTGAAGTGACCCAATAAGCTCCTTCACTTTTATGTTGCAAATGTCTTGTGCTTCTTCAATAGCCGTGACCTTCATGTCAAACTTCTTAGGCGAATACCTGAAGATTTTTATAACAAGCTTCTCCTCTGACATCCTCTTGCCCAAGGCACTAGATGAATTGGCAATATCAATAATATTCATGTGAAAATCATGAATAAAATCATTATCTTTCATCCTGAGATTCTCAAATTTGGTGGTGAGAAGTTGAAGTCTTGACATTTTTACTTTTGATGTGCCTTCATGAGTGGTTATGGGGATTTCCCATGCATCTTTGGCCACAGTACAAGTATTTATTAACCTGAATATATTTTTGTCAACTCCATTGAACAAGGCATTCAAGGCTTTGGAGTTTCCAAGAGCAAGTTCATCTTCTTCCTTAGACCAATCCTCTTCAGGCTTCAAATTAGTTATGTCCTTCCCATCTTTCTCTTGCACCACAAGATGTTCCCAACCTTTGATAACTGCTTTCCAGGTTTTATTACCGATAGATTTTAGAAAAGCCACCATACGTGATTTCCATTAATCATAGTTGTTGCCATCCAGAATAGGTGGTATGTTGACAAATCCTCCTTCCTTGTCCATAGTACCAAAAAATATCTCCTTGGAGCTCACCCAAAACAGAACAGGGTGCCAGCTCTGATGCCAATTGAAATTCTAGTATGCAGATAACAGATGTCGTATATGATATCACGACACAAGGATCAAGACATTATCATAACACAAGCAATCACAGTGTTCTAGTAAATAGCAGGAAGTAAATAACATAGGTCAATTGTTGACCCAGTTCGGTGCAACGTCACCTACATCTTGGGGCATCCAAGCCAGGAAGGAAATCCATTATAATAGTACTAGTTTGAAGTTCTAAACAACCTCTGGTTTTACAAACTTCTCAACTAATCATCACTATTGGAATTTCTATCTAAGACTCTCCTAGTTATGAGACCATTTTCACTTCCCTTCAATCACACAACAATGATAACAACCTCAAACAATAAATAAAAGACATATTTCCAATGAAACATAATCCACTATTGCTTAAAATCTCATGAGTGATTCACAATTACAACTAAAAAAAACTCAGTCCAATTCAAGCATCTAAGAGACATAAGAATGGCTCACAAATAATAATGAACAAAATAAACCCTAACAGAGACTATCACATACGTATCTTTGTTATTTTCTTAGGTTTATAATCGTCCTTTAAATAGCCCCAGAATAACATAGGCTTCGAGCTAAATAATCAGCATATCCAAATCATATTGTTGCATAATCTTCTGCATAATCAAATATGATCAAATCAAATATGATGTCTCCTTAAATGTTTTGGCATCCTTTCTTAGGAAACAAGGGAAAGCTTAAACCGACCTTTTCTTCTAAAATAAACGCTTGTTGAGCCACAAAATACGTGAATCAAATCTTCAAAGAATCTTCATTAATCTCATGCTAAAAAGCAAATCTTAAAAGAATGTAAAACGACAACACGCCACAATGTCGTACAAGCATGTCAAGATATCTTGTCCAACATCTTTCTATTTCACTTGTTTTAACAAAATGATGCCAATCACAATACAAACAACCTAACAATAAGTATGAAAACTCAATTCAATCAAGTGATCAAGGGGCTTATGATCACTTGAATGAATGTAGATCCTAAGGGGAGCATACAAATTGTTCCTGAAAAGTCATACAAAACAAGTCTAATTCAAAACATGTAATTATTTGATCAAAGGTAAATTTGATCATCAAATAATTAATCAGAGATATGATCATATTAAGAACCATTCAGTAAGCACATGGGAATATGAACAAAATTAAAGGCATTAAAAATTAGGATTATCATGTATAAACCCTAATCTCTAATGTGTGCCTAATTGAAACAAAAGGGAATTAAATTTTAACTAAAAGGAATCCGATTAAAATGTGTATCTGATTAAAATCTAATGAGAGGGATCATAATATTTTGATGTAAATTTTTTATGTACTATTTAATCTGTTACAAAAATAATTAAAAGATAAACCTAATACTAATAATTAATAATCAAAGTCACTTTGCAGGGGGGTATGTTGTTGAACCAGGGTGTCTGGTAGCAAAAGGGGCGTTGGGCCTAGACTGAAGGCCCAAGTTGTTATCGTTGTTGTTTGCATTCAGAGGGAGGTGCATTAGTAATTCCATGGGTGCAATGAATTAAGGCCCTTTGGGCTTAGCTTCTAAGGCCCAACACAAGGGGAAAAGGTAAGGAAGGGATCTCAAGTTCCCTCATTCATTTTTTTCTTAGCCTACAGACCTCTCTTTAATCTCTCTCAAGTCTCCTTTGCCAGAAATCGATTTGTCACACCGGAGGTGACGAAGCTAGCCGGTATGAGCCAAAACCACCATTACTCAACTTGTTTTTACCTCCTCTGATCAAACATCACACTCACCCCACTTGAAATTTAATGAGACAATCAAATCACAAAAATAAATCCAAGAACCCTTATCTACTTCAACAAAAATAAATCACGATATGGGGGAATGAAAGCATGAAACCTTCGGGATTTGATTCCCCTCATCATCCCCTACATCTTGCTAATCAAATTAAGGTGAAATCAAATGGAGAGGTGGCAGGTCCTACCTACAGGGTCGAGGCTCACCCTAGAAAGCATTGAAGCGTTTGAGGAGGAATATGTAGAGAGAAAAAATACCAAAGGATATGATCAGGTCAGCAACCTCCACAGGGAGCACTACTTCCATTCCATACACACGAGAGAAAGGGGTTGCCCCTGTTGAAGTGTGGACGGATGTACGATATCCATGCAAAGAAAACGGGAGCATCCCATGCCAATCTTTATACATCAAGACTATCTTCTGGATAATCTTCTTAATGTTCTTATTCATATCTTTAATAACCCCATTCATCTTAGGTCTGTAAAGGGAAGAGTTATGATGTTCAATCTTGAAGTCGTCACAAAGCTCTTTCATCATCTTGTTACTCAAGTTCGACCCATTATCAGTAATGATCTTACATAGAACACCATATTGACAAATAATCTGATTCTTAATAAATCGGACCATAAACTGCTTGGTCATATTAGCATAAGATGGTGCTTCAACCCATTTGGTGAAGTAATCAATAGCTACCAGGATGAAACGATGTCCGTTCGAAGCTTTGGGTTCAATCATACTGATAACACTGAAATTTACCGTATTTTCGACTCCGATTTCACATGCATTCTAGTTGTTTTATTGTTATTTTGTTGTGTTATTGCTATGTTTTCCTTTGTTTTCAGGTTTTTACTTTAATCGGAGCCCCGATCGAGAAAAGGAGCGAAAAAGAGCCCCAAACCCTTAAATTCAGCATTTTGTACTTGTGGCCTACCCCATGACTGACGCCATAGACCCTGCCATGACGTGTCCAAGCTCAACTTCCCTCAACTTCCACGTTCCCCACTACTTCCACTAAGGCGCCTCAGATTGGCCTTGTGGCGGACGCCATGGCCTTGTGGCGGGCGCCACAAGAGGAAAAGTTTTCCCTCCCATTTTCAAGTTGAAGGGCATCCTGGTCATTTCCATCTTTTTACTTGCTTATAAATAGAAACTCGAAATCACTTTTACAATCATCCAAACTTAGAGCAGAGACAAACTCATAGCAACTTTGTTTCACTTAGGCATATATTCAGTATTATAAAGTGGTAATCGCTTCGCATTGGAGTGTTACCACAATTGTGTAATCGAGTTTGTGATAGAGTCTGTAATCGAGTTTGAAGCACTTTGGAAGGAAGTTAATCCTGCCGCCATTTTCATTTCCGCTTTGCAATTTATTCAACCCTCCGATTGGAGAAGGTTTTTATTACTTGTCTTTATCTTATTTATTTTCTCGCACTCGTTTTACTTTATTTATTTTCCCGCACTCGCTTTACTTTATTTATTTTCCCGCACTCGCTTTAAATTATTTATTTCCTCGCACTCGCTTTAAATTATTTATTTCCTCGCACTCGCTTTAAATTATTTATTTCCTCGCACTCGCTTTAAATTATTTATTTCTCGCACTCGCTTTAAATTATTTATTTCCTCGCACTCACACTACTTTTATTTACTTTCCGCACTCGCACTACTTTTATTTAAATTAATGCACTTTTACTTTACCATGTCTAACTAAATCTATAAGGTTAGAATGTAAGGATCGTAATTGAACCGATAATCCGTACAATTGTTCGTAGAAACACTTAAGGGCTATTTTAACTTTCAACTTAAGTTTTCCCGCACTTCAATTTCGTTGGGTAAGATCGAAAGCCGTCCAACGTCTTTTTAAACTTAATTGTTTTTAACTATTTCAAAAACAGCGAAAGCGCTTTGTTTAGTTCATTAGGAGTTTTTAACTTTAGAAGAAAAGAGATTTTAAAACTATTTTCGGACGCGTTTATAAGTTTAGAGTCTGTTTCGTGAGAACCTCTTTTGGTTAAGAAGTCCATGTTATAATACTTTTCAACTTAGTCAAGATACTATATTTCTTAAAAATAGGTTTACTACTCTAACGCAGTGCGCACCTTTTTATAAGTGACAATAAGAGGGTTTGATTAGGGAGTACAACTCGGTTCTGAATACGCGAAAGCGACAGTTCCCGTTAAATTAGTTCTTTTCAAAGTAGGAAACACTGCCCATAAGTAGCTCTATTAGCAAGTACTTGGATTATTAATTGATTACGTGAATTACATTCGACCATGTCTTTATTAATTAATCTTTATTCAATACTTTACTTTTCATTGCACACTCCAAAAACACCTATTTTGATTGCCTTTGATAAACACCATAACAATAGATAACGATAGATTGACACTTGGTCTCTGTGGATTCGACAATCTTTTATATTACTCTGACGCATTCGTATACTTGCGAAACACCGCATCAAGTTTTTGGCGCCGTTGTCGGGGACCAATTTCGTCAAATTTCATTTTTCTGTTGTTATATCGTTTAGACTTAGGCTATTTCCCGCCGGTAAATGCGAAGAACTCGCAGCACCGGAAGTTTAAGCTTAGTACACCCTCTGGCGGAACCTGAACGTTACGCTCGCGCACGTTTATTCTTTCATAGGATTAAGAGAGTTATGACCGAAGATCAAAACTAAAGACCTCTTAAAGATTTCGCTCAACCATCTAATGAAGAACCTAGTTCTAGTATAGTAAACCCAACCATCCCAGCTAATAATTTTGAACTTAAACCATCCCTGTTGCAACTAGTGCAACAGAGACAATTCGCAGGTCTCGCTACTGAGAACCCAAACCAACATTTAAAAATATTTCTTCAATTAGCAGACACTTTTAAAACCAATGGAGCTTCTCCTGAGGCAATACGTTTAAGATTATTCCCTTTTTCCCTCAGAGATAAAGCCCTATCATGGTTAGATTCCCTTCCACCCAATTCCATTACGACTTGGGATAACCTTAGAAGAGTTTTTCTTGCTAGATATTTTCCCCCGAGTAAGACCGTCGTTCTTCGAAACCATATAACTAGATTTATCCAAAACCAAGGAGAATCGTTGTTCGAAGCTTGAGAGAGATATAAAGAGTTGTTACGAGCATGCCCACATCATGGTTTAGAAAATTGGTTAATCATTCAAAACTTCTATAATGGACTTCATTATAACACAAAGATGACCATCGACGCTGCCGCAGGCGGTGCTCTGATGAACAAACCTTATCCTGAAGCTAGTGCCCTCATCGAAGATATGGCTCAAAACCACCAATCATGGGGAGTCGAACGAGCGACAGTAGAGAAGAAGGAAGCCCAAGGAGGAGTGCATGAACTAAGCTCTATAGACATGATGCAAGCTAAAATGGATGCATTAACCCTTAAGGTCGAGCATATGTGCATAAACCCGAATACTGTAGCCGCAGTTTCGTCAGATTGTGAGATATGTGGGACCAAAGGACACCAATCTGCAGAATGTAGTCTATTAAATGAAACCCACTCTGAGCAAGTGAACTACACCCAAGGGAACCCATATTCAAATACCTATAACCCTGGATGGAGGAATCACCCGAACTTCTCATATAAAAATAACAACCCTATTCAAAATAATGCACCTCTGAGACCTAGTTATCAAGCCCCAAGATCAAATCAACCTATGCAACCTGTGCCACCAAAGCCGAGCCTTGAGAAAATTATGGAAAATTTTATCACCGCTCAAACCCAACAAAACAAGGAGTTCATGAATCAAAACATTAATGTTAACAAATTGATTACTCAGTTAGGAACCAAGGTTGACCAAATAGTTACTCATATTAAGATGCTTGAAACCCAGATCTCTCAGGTAGCTTTAAACCAAGCCCCTCAGACTACACCTGGAGGACAATTCCCTGGACAACCTCAACAAAATCCGAAAGGACAAGCCAATGCCATTCCTCTACGAAGTGGGAATGCTGATGATGATCCACCAAACCCTAGATTGAGTGAACCCGAAACTTCTAAGGAATGTACCGAACCCACGGACAAAGTAAAGGAACCAGAGGAATCTGAAAACCAGGAAGGTCGAGAAAAAGGAGAAGAACTTAAAGACAAAACTTACGTACCACCCCAGCCATATAAACCACCTATACCATATCCGCAAAGACTCAAACAAACCCAGATCAATAAACAATATCAAAAATTTATTAAAGTTATAGAAAAACTTCATGTAGAAATCCCTTTCACATAAGCCATCACCCAAATACCTTCTTATGCAAAGTTTCTCAAAGACATCCTTACCAACAAACGTAGACTTGACGATCCGAAGCCTTTGGAATGTAATGCTATTTCCGAGGACAAATTAGCTCAGAAAGATAAAGATCCTAGAAATTTCTCCATTCCTTGCCTTTTGGGTAATCATGTCATCGAAAAATCTTTTCTAGACTTAGGAGCTAGTGTGAGCCTAATGCCTTTAGCAGTTTGTGAGAGGTTAAATTTAGGAGAATTACAGCCCACTAAGATGTCACTTCAGTTAGCCGATAGACCTGTTAAATATCCGATAGGAATTTTAGAAGATGTTCCTGTTAGGATAGGTCAGTTATTTATCCCTACTAATTTTGTTGTCATGGACATCAAAGAGGACAATGATATACCAATCCTTTTAGGTCGACCATTCTTATCGACTGCAGGAGCCATAATAGATGTCAAGAAAGGAAAGTTGACATTTGAGGTGGGTGACGAGAAAATATAATTTATACTTTTGAAATTTCTTATGGCACCTGTGATGGGAGACTCGTGTTATGCTTTAGATATCATTGATGAATGTGTTAGAGAATTAGAACAAAGAGAAATTATAAAAACAATTAAGTTACCATCAACTCTCATAAGGGAAGATGATGACTCGAAGAAACCCTACATCGATGATAACCTTTACGAATGTTTATCCCTTACTCCAGATCCTATGCCATGCCCTAAGAAACCAACCTTAGAACTTAAGGAACTGCCTAAGAACCTGAGATATGAGTTCCTCGAAGAAGAGACGAATCGTCCCATTATAGTTAGTGCTACCTTGAGCCAAGAGGAAACGAACCAACTTTTAGATGTTTTACGAAGATATCCCTCAGCCTTAGGATATAATATCTCTGACCTGAAAGGTATAAGCCCATCCGTATGCATGCATCGGATTTTGCTCGAAGAAGATTCAAAACCCTCCAGAGAACATCAGAGAAGAATAAACCCTATAATGAGTGATGTCGTTAAAAAGGAAGTTCTTAAGTTACTTGAGGCAGGTATCATCTATCAGATCTCGGATAGTAAGTGGGTGAGCCCTGTGCATGTAGTACCTAAAAAGGGAGGCATAACAGTCGTGCAAAACGATAAAGGCGAACATGTAGCAAAACGTTTAGAAGGAGGATGGTGGATGTGTATAGATTATAGAAAATTAAATAAAGCAACTAGGAAGGATCATTTGCCTTTACCATTTATAGACCAAATGTTGGAGCGTCTAGCCAGACACTCTTACTTCTGTTATCTAGATGGATACTCTGGATTCTTCCAAATACCTATCCACCCCGAAGATCAAGAAAAAACTACCTTTACATGCCCTTATGGAACTTTTGCCTACAGACGAATGCCATTCGGCCTCTGTAATGCCCCAACTACTTTCCAACGCTGCATGATGTCAATCTTTGCAGATTACCTAGATGGTATCATGGAAGTGTTTATGGATGATTTCTCGGTTTGCGGATTTGATTTCCACAATTGTCTTGCTAACCTTGAGAAAATCCTGGAGAGATGTGTGGAGGTGAACCTCGTGCTAAACTGGGAAAAATGTCATTTCATGGTGACCGAAGGAATAGTTTTAGGACATATAGTTTCCGAAAAAGGTATAGAGGTAGATAAAGCTAAAATAGAAGTTATAGAAAACCTAAAACCCCCAAAAACCATCAGAGAAGTCCGAAGCTTTCTTGGACACGCTCGATTCTACCGCCGTTTTATTAAGGACTTCTCCAAAATAACCAAACCTTTAACTGGACTTTTAATGAAAGATGCTGAATTCATTTTCGATAAAAAATGTAATGACGCATTTAATCTTTTAAAACAAGCGTTAGTATCGACACCCATTATGAAACCACCTGATTGGTCAGAACCTTTTGAGATAATGTGCGATGCTAGTGATTATGCAGTTGGAGCCGTTCTAGGACAAAGGAAAGATAAAAAAATTACATGCCATTTATTATGCCAGTAGAACCCTAGATGCTGCCCAACTTAACTACACAACAACTGAAAAAGAATTACTCGCTGTAGTTTTCGTTATAGACAAATTTAGATCTTATCTAGTAGGAGCAAAAATTATAGTTTACACTGATCATGCTGCCATTCGTTACCTATTAAGTAAAAAAGATGCCAAGCGCAGGTTACTCCGATGGATTCTATTACTACAAGAGTTTGATTTAGACATAAGAGATAAAAAAAGGCACTGAAAACGTAGTAGCTGATCACCTTTCTAGGCTAGAACATCTAAAACCTGAACTAGTACCCATAAATGATGATTTCTCCTATGATAGACTGATAGCTAAAGTAGAAACCATTGAAGATAATAACCTAGACCTTTATGAGCACCCCCAAAATTCCTTAGCAATAAGTAACGTACCCTGGTATGCAGACTTCGTTAATTACCTAGTTGCTGATATAGTACCCCCTGATCTTGACTACCACCGCAAGAAGAAATTCTTCCACGATGTGAGAAACTTCTATTGGGACGAACAACTCCTTTTCAAAAGGGGTAAAGATGGCATTTTTCGCCGTTGCGTTCCAGAAAAAGAGGTAAATAAATTATCGAGCATTGTCATTCTGCACCTTATGGTGGACATGCGAGCACCTCTAAGACATACGCCAAAATTCTTCAAGCTGGCCTATTCTGGCCTACCATGTGGCGTGAAGTCTATGCTTGCATTGTCAAATGTGATAGATGCCAACGCACTGGAAACATTTCAAGACGTGATGAAATGCCTCTAAGAAACATTCAGGAAGTAGAACTCTTTGACGTATGGGGTATAGATTTCATGGGATCTTTCCCACCATCCTTAGGAAACAGGTATATCTTAGTAGTTGTAGACTATGTGTCTAAGTGGATCGAAGCTATAGCTGCACCCACAAACGACACTAGGGTAGTAATCAAACTATTTAAAAACTATATATTCCCTAGATTTGGAACACCACGTTTAGTCATAAGCGATGGAGGATCACACTTTATATCGAGAATATTTGACAAACTTTTAAGAAAATATGGAGTTAAGCATAGAGTAGCAACACCATACCATCCACAGACTAGTGGCCAAGTAGAAGTATCTAATAGGGAGATAAAACAAATCCTAGAGAAAACTGTTTCTATTTCTATGAGAGACTGGTCTCAAAAGCTTCAAGAAGCATTATGGGCCTACAGAACCGCTTTCAAAACCCCTATAGGAACTACTCTTTATCAACTAGTTTATGGAAAATCCTGTCACTTACCGTTCGAATTAGAGCATAAGGCCTATTGGGCCATTAAGACTTTGAATTTAGACTACCTAGCCGCTGGAGAAAAGCGTATCCTAGACATTCATAAATTAGAAGAACTTAGGCAATCGGCCTACGAGAATGCAAAAATATATAAAGAGAGGACAAAAGCCTATCACGACAAAAGAATAATAAAGAAAAACTTCAATATAGGCGATCCTGTTCTCCTTTTCAACTCTAGGTTACGACTCTTCCCTGGAAAGCTACGTTCAAGATGGACTGGTCCTTTCGAAGTATCCAAGATTCTGAGATTCGGAGCCGTGGAAATCAAGAACGAAACCTGTAGTCCATTCATTATAAATGGACAAATACTGAAGCTCTACGAAGGAGGAGACATTCCAGCATACTACTCAATCCACACCCTGAATGATCCACCAATTCCTACTACTACAGATGTATAAATTCTAATTGTCAAGCTAATGATGTTAAACAAGCACTGCGTAGGAGGCAACCCATGGTTTTTCTTCCATTTTACTTTTTTTTTCGCATTTATTTATTTTTATTTTATTTTATCATATTTTTCATTGAGACTAAAATTTGAATAGTTTGTATTTTCAGGATCACTTTCTTAACTTGTATAGGATGCAAGATTTCGATGACATGCACATGACCTATAGAGATAATGCTTAGAGAGAGCGCTACATCGCTCTGTATCAGCGCCTTATGGCACCCACACGTTATCCTGATCAGCACTGTATGGAGGCACTGGGTATCGAGCCGAGTATCCGATTCCTTAGCCACCAGCTTCACTGAGACGAGTTTGCTGATGACTTGAGTAACACCTATAGGAACCTGACACTGGATTTCCTGAGTTCATTCGACTATGACCCATACTCTGGACCAGATGGGTATGCTACTTTCAGACTCTTTGGAGTTGAGTACTCCTTCAGCCAGAAAGAGTTCGACGACCTATTGGATTTCCAGACCACTCCTGATGCTATCCCGGAGACACCTATGGGATATTTTCTGAGTAAGGAGGTGGAGAAGTTTTGGAGTGATATATCGGGTGGCGGAAGCCAAGATCCATCTACGCAGCTATTAACACATTCCTTCTTGGGAAGACCGGATGCAGAAACACTACTGAGTGAAGAGGAGATCTTCCTATTATTTTGTGCATCCCAGTCTCACCCAGTAGCATGTGGTAACTTTTTATTATACAATCTCAGCGGTATCTCCAGATCTACCGAAGGAGTCATCCATGTTGGAGGAATCATCACGCAGATTGCTGTCGCTTTAGGTCTGTCTCGCAAGCTGTTACGTCTTCGGGCCTATTGTGGGTACACTACCATGGACATCGACTTCTGTTTGACCAGAGGGTTGATGGGGAGAGCCTCTTTCCACCTATGTCAGTTCCGATTGCTAGTCGACAGCGAGGCTATCCATTATTTCACACTGCCAGATCCTATGATGACCAGTGTGCATGATCCAGCGAATTGGAGTTATGCTCTGGAGGGCCAGGGAGAGACCGTCGAGGAGCCGAGATCACCACCCATTGCTGAATACACGCCTACACCACCATCTCCCAGAATCACTATTTTCTCTAATAATCTTTCATTTCAGACCCCCGACATCCGCACTCAGATTGCTGAGTGTCGTAGAGAGATCGCAGAGCTTAGACAGGAGGTGGCTGACCTCACTTTACAGATAGGAGTGTCTGATCTCACCCATGCTACTGAAGCCAACTGTCTATATCAGGAGATCGCAGAGCTCAGGCAGGAAGTAGCCATGCTCCGTGGATCCAATCAGGAAGATGACATCCCTACTATATGATCTCACCATTCCATCTTATTTTATCTTTCTTTTATTTTATTTTTCTCGTATTTACATAACCCATCTTATATTATCGCATTTGGAATATTATATAAACTACATCTATACATCGATATTTCTACTTTTATCTATATATGTCTTATGTTTGTTTTATTTGCATTTTTTATTTTAGTTGTTTATTTATTTATTAGTCTAATATTTAATTTTTGTTTCATTTTTACTTTTATTTTTACTTTTATAAAATTATGCAAGCCAATGATGCTAGGAAAATCACAAAACAAATGCTATTCGGACCCCTCAAAGCCAAAAGACAAGAGAAGCTCAAGCCAAAGGACCAAAATCTGGCCCAGCCAGATTTTGCCTTGTGGCGCCCGCCATAGACCCTGTGGCGCCCGCCATAGACCCTGTGGCGCCCGCCACAGCGTCTGTAAAAGGTCGGGGCAGAACCCCTTTCTTCACCATTTTCACACCTTACAACCTTCCAAAGCCATTTTTTCACCTTGGAAAAACATCCTTGAACCCACAAAAACCTCATACTTTTCTAACCACCACACCGTACAAATCATTATTCCGATTTCCATTCTCATTTTCATCCGTCGGATTTCGTAAAAATCCAACCTTTTCACAAACCACTTCATCTTCTTCATCACTTTTCAAGAGCTTTCAAATGGAGTTTAACGGATTCATTCTTCGAGGAGGAAAACCGGGGGATAGACAAAGAAAAATCATCGAACGGTTGCAAAATCGGGAAATCCTCCCGACAAGGTATGTTGACGAAAACTGTCTCTACACTTTAGGTATCTATCATATCATATTTCATTTATTAGATAATTTAGGTTTGCATAATTTCTTTTCCAACAAAGAACCTACCTATGAGCGGTTGACAATTGAATTTTTGAGTTCCTTGATTTATATTGTCAACCCTAACACTGCTAGCACAGTTGGTACTGTCAGATTTAGAATGTTTGCTGTTGAATACGAATTCAGTACCAACGAACTAGCCAGCTTGTTAGGGATCCCTCATGGGGACGGTGCTATTTGTGAGGCCCCTTTGGATTCAGAGTGGTCAGTTTAGGTATTTTCCTTCTGGGAGCGATTATGAAACACTTCCATAAACTCTTTTGAAGGAGTTCTTGCCTCAACTATCCACAACCCGGCCATCAGAGTTTTTAGATACCTGTTGGCATGTACTATATTTGGCCGGGAGAATCCAAATAAGGTTAATGCTAGAGAGCTTCTATTTTTACAAGGAAGCCTCACAAATAGACGTATTAATTCAGTCCCGTTCAAGCTTGCTCATATGACATTAACTTTGAATAAAGCGGGACCGATTTCTTTTGGTGGATTGATTACATCTATTGCTCGGGCGCTTAACCTGAACAATGAGATGGCTACCCTAGACCCCTTACCTCCTCGCACAATTAACCTAAAATTTCTGAGAGACATGAAACTGTGTCGTTCGAGGAGAGAAGGAGGCTATATGCTTACGGTTCATGTTGTAGCCATCCCATCTGTTGTTTTACTGTGCACTAGACGTACAGATGTACGAGATGAAAGGAATTGGACCCACGCTTTAGATGCTCCACCTGTTTTGGGTCCTCTTCCTCCTAACATTCCTGATGAGGCGGGACATGACACCGATGATGAATATGATCGGAGAGAGAGATCTCCCGTACCCCATGTGTCCCCCCATCATCCTTCACCACCACACACCGCACCATCTTATTCTTCTGCAGGTACCATTCCTGGCTTCTATATTACAGAGGAGATGTGGCGTGACCACATGGCTAGAGAGCAGAGGCGTGACGACCTACTCTCTACCATCCAGCAGCAAATGGCGGATAACATGAGCTTCATGCAAGAGTCGCAGTGGAGGATAGACAGATCCTACGATACTGTTCTACAGTCCCTGCAAACGATCACAGATTCACAAGCCCGTCAGCAACACTACCACCAGAGACACATGACACTCATTGAAGCCACTCAAGGTTCCATTATGGGTAACCTTCGAGAGGTGAGGACCGCTTAGGATGCCCTGCAGGTGAGGATGGATCAGAGAGACCGTTGTAGTACCCGATCCCGTCGTCCACCTCAGGATGGCGAGGGCACTAGTGGTCAGCAATAGGTTGTCAGGTAACTCTTCCCTTATCTTATTTCGAAACATTGAGGACAATGTTCGATTTAAGTGTGGGAGGAGACTCTATCGTCTTTTCTTTATTACCTTTCTCGTTTTTTTTCCTTTATCGCTTTTTCTTTGTTGTTTTTAGATAGTTTATTTATTGTTATTTCCTTTTAGTTGTTTATTTTGCTTTTTAGTATAATGCATGAGTCTGACGAGTCACCAAATATAGTAGATCTTTAGTACAATCCTACCTCCCCATATCTTTAGCCCCACCCCAAAAAAAAATTGCAAAAGAAAATAGTGTTATTCCGAAAGTTTTCAGGTTTTAAAGACATGTTTTGAGTAAGGATGCGGTGACTTGGGAGAACTTTGTGAAACATCAGTATTATTTTAGCACCATAGACTTCATAAATATAGGAACCACTCCCGAAACCCCATATACCATGGCCCTAATCATCATTTCCGTATAAGTCCTCAGTAGTTTATCTCAGCAGTCAGCTCCGGCCTACGCATCCTCTACGTAGGGGACCGATGCAAATAAGTGAATGATCCAGAAAAACAAAAAAAATAAAAGAAAGCAAAAAGGCAACTCCGGTATAGGTGACCCTCACAAAGTCATTTAAACCAAAGAATTGTAAAAATTTGCTACAAAAAGAAAAAGAAAAAGAAAAAGAAAAAGAAAAAGAAAAACTTACCCACTGTTAGTTGGTTCAGAGGTATCTGGCACTGAACTCGGTAGGGCGGATTACGATCCGGTCCCCCACAACTACAGTTGGGTCCAATAAAAGGGTTTACACATATTTATGTGCCAGAAACCCCATGCTCAGATCATAATCACTAACAGGCCACTCTACTATGAAGCATGTACGAATAACGGGCTTAATGTGATTGCGCCTGAATGAAAAGGACACAAAAAGAGATGAAGAGGCAGGCCTAGGTATTGTGGGATAATATGGGTTTGTTAATATAAGAATGAAGTTTATGTCCGTATTTGTGGATTAGTGTCATCATGATACCCTTAGTTCACTCAGTTAGTACCTATCACTGCATCCCGACTTGAACTTGGAATTTTTACCTGAAGCACTCGTAGACACAAATTTTCTTTTATGAGCTTTTTAATGTTTTGCTTGAGGACAAGCAAAGGTTTAAGTGTGGGAGAGTTTGATAACATTGAAATTTACCGTATTTTCGACTCCGATTTCACATGCATTCTAGTTGTTTTATTGTTATTTTGTTGTGTTATTGCTATGTTTTCCTTTGTTTTCAGGTTTTTACTTTAATCGGAGCCCCGATCGAGAAAAGGAGCGAAAAAGAGCCAAAAACCCTAAAATTCAGCATTTTGTACTTGTGGCCTACCCCATGGCTGGCGCCATAGACCCTGCCATGACGTGTTTAAGCTCAACTTCACTCAACTTCCACTAAGGCGCCTCAGATTGGCCTTGTGGCGGGTGCCATGGCCTTATGGCGGGCGCCACAAGAGGAAAAGTTTTCCCTCCCATTTTCAAGTTGAAGGGCATCCTGGTCATTTCCATCTTTTTACTTGCTTATAAATAGAAACTCAAAATCAATTTTACAATCATCCAAAGTTAGAGCAGAGACAAACTCAGAGCAACTTTGTTTCACTTAGGCATATATTCAGTATTATAAAGTGGTAATCGCTTCGCATTGGAGTGTTACCACAATTGTGTAATTGAGTCTGTGATAGAGTCTGTAATCGAGTTTGGAGCACTTTGGAAGGAAGTTAATCCTGCCGCCATTTTCATTTCCGCTTTGCAATTTATTTAACCCTCCGATTGGAGCAGGTTTTTATTACTTGTCTTTATCTTATTTATTTTCTCGCACTCGCTTTACTTTATTTATTTTCCCGCACTCGCTTTACTTTATTTATTTTCCCGCACTCGCTTTAAATTATTTATTTCCTCGCACTCGCTTTAAATTATTTATTTCCTTGCACTCGCTTTAAATTATTTATTTCCTCGCACTTGCTTTAAATTATTTATTTCTCGCACTCGCTTTAAATTATTTATTTCCTCGCACTCGCACTACTTTTATTTACTTTTCGCACTCGCACTACTTTTATTTAAATTAATGCACTTTTACTTTACCATGTCTAACTAAATCTATAAGGTTAGAATGTAAGGATCGTAATTGAACCGATAATCCGTACAATTGTTCGTAGAAACACTTAAGGGCTATTTTAACTTTCAACTTAAGTTTTCCCGCACTTCAATTCCGTTGGGTAAGATCGAAAGTCGTCCAATGTCTTTTTAAACTTAATTGTTTTTAACTATTTCAAAAACAGCGAAAGCGCTTTGTTTAGTTCATTAGGAGTTTTTAACTTAAGAAGAAAAGAGATTTTAAAACTATTTTCGGACGCGTTTATAAGTTTAGAGTCTGGTTCGTGAGAACCTCTTTTGGTTAAGAAGTCCAGGTTATAAAACTTTTCAACTTAGTCAAGATACTATATTTCTTAAAAATAGGTTTACTACTCTAACGCAATGCGCGCCTTTTTATAAGTGACAATAAGAGGGTTTGATTAGGGAGTACAACTCGGTTCTGAATACGCGAAAGCGACAATTCCCGTTAAATTAGTTCTTTTCAAAGTAGGAAACACTGCCCATAAGTAGCTCTATTAGCAAGTACTTGGATTATTAATTGATTACGTGAATTACATTCGACCCTGTCTTTATTAATTAATCTTTATTCAATACTTTACTTTTCATTGCACACTCTAAAAACACCTATTTTGATTGCCTTTGATAAACACCATAACAATAAATAACGATAAATTGACACTTGGTCTCTGTGGATTCGACAATCTTTTATATTACTCTGACGCATTCGTATACTTGCGAAACACCGCATCACATACCAATCATGTCAGTTCCCTACATAGAGAAATGCCATGGGGATGAAATAACATTGAGAAGTGTCAGAGGCACATGAATCTTATCTGCATAATCTGACATTTATGGCATTTATTCACATATTTACAGGAATCAGATTCCATTGTCAGCCAATAGTAACCCGCCCTTAACATCTTTTTATCCATTGCGTGTTCATTGGCATGAGTACCAAAGGATCCTTCGTGAACTTCTAGCATTAACATGTTTGCTTCGTGTCTATCCACACATCTGAGCAAGACCATGTCGAAGTTTCTCTTGTACAACACATCTTCATTCAGAAAGAAATTGCCAGCCAGTCTTCTCAAAGTCTTCTTACCTTTCCTGGATGCCCCAAGCGAGTACTCCTGACTTTAGAGGAAACACTTAATATCATGATACCAAGGTTTATACCCCATAACTTCTTCTACTACAAACACATGGACAGGTCTATCAAGGCGCATAATCGTGATATCGGGCGCGCCATTCCAATTTTTAAGTACATGACGTCTTCATCAGGGAAGTCAAACCTGATGGGTTGATAATCATCAATTGGATGGTGAGCCAAATGGTCTGCAAGAATACTTCCTTTAATCGCCTTTTGAGTATGGTACTCAATATCATATTCAGACAATAGCATCTGCCAATGAGTTATCCTTCCAGTCAAAGCAGGCTTTTCAAAAATATACTTCATTGGATCCATTTTGGGTATGATTGATCATATATTGGCGTAAATGTTTGGCATCCCAGGTTAAGGCACAACAAGTCTTTTCAAGCATGGAATATCGAGATTCACAATCAATAAACTTCTTACTCAGATAGTAGATGTCATGCTCCTTTCTACCATTTTCATCTTGTTGTCCAAGCACACAACCGATGGACTCTTCCAACACAGTCAAATATATAATCAAAGGTATTTCTTACACTAGAGGAGACAAGATAGGAGGTTCAAGCAGATAGTTCTTGATGTTATCAAAAGCTTTATGGCAGTCTTCTATCCAAACATAACCTTGATCTTTACGGAGAAGCTTTAATATTGGCCCACACATGGCAGTCATGTGAGATATAAATATGGATATGTAATTTAGACGCCCGGGGAACCCTCTGACTTTCTTTTCTGTCTTTGGTGCAGGTATCTCTTGAATAGCTCTAACTTTATCAGGATCTACTTTAATACCTTTCTGGATGACAATGAAACCCAACAACTTTCCTGAACAGACACTGAAGGCACACTTATTAGGATTCAAACGGAGTTTAAACTTTCTCAATCGCTAAAACAACTCCAATAAATACTCAACATGGTCTTCTTCAGTCTTCGATTTAGCAATCATATCATCAACATAGACTTCTATCTCTTTGTGCATCATATCATGGAAACAAGTAGTCATAACTCTTTGGTACGTTGCACTAACATTCTTCAAACCTAAAGGCATCACTCTATAGCAGAATGTTCCCTATAGTGTAATAAATGTCGTCTTTTCCATGTCCTCGAGCGCCAACTTGATCTGATTATAACTGGAGAACCCATCCACAAAGGAAAAGACATTGAACTTAGCTGTATTATCTACCAACATGTCAATGTATGGCAGAGGAAAATCATCTTTCGGACTAGATTTGTTCAAGTCTCTATAATCAACACACATCTAAACTTTATCATCTTTCTTTGGAACGGGTACAATGTTAGCCACCCATTGAGGATACTCGACGGTAACAAGGAATCCAGCATCAATATGCTTTTGCACCTCCTCTTTAATCTTAACAGCCATATTAGGGTGAAGTTTTCTCAACTTTTGTTTTACCGGCGAACATTCTGGCTTCAATGGTAATCTATGCTCCACAATATCAGTATCAAGACCTGTCATATCTTGATAAGACCAAGAAAACACATCCACATATTCTCTAAGAATCTCTACCATCCTCTTCTTAACATCTAGACAAAGTAGTGCCCCAATCTTGACTTCTTTCTTGTTATCTTCGAAACCTGAATTAATCACTTCCAATGGCTCTTTATGAGGCTGAATGGTATTTTCTTCGCGCTCAAGCAATCAAGAAATCTCACCAGGAATCTCTTCGTCATCCTCTTCTTCTATTTCGAACACAGGAAATTTAAAGTTGGGAGATGACATAGGGTCATTGTTTTCTATGGGTTTAACAATTAATTTGCACAATGATTTTATGCTTGATTTTAGAATATGAACAAATAAACACACATTGTGATGCAGATATAAAAGTGATTATTATCTTGTTTTTTATGTTACCATGTTTTCTAGAAAAAGCAAAAAGGAAAAACATAATATGGATAAACGAAATAACATTTTATTAAGGATGACAAAATCTAAAATAAAGCCCATATAAATCCACTTTCACATTGGGCATAGTGAAGGGATTTTGAAAATAACAAAAACAAACATATTACTTTGATAAGTGAATAACAAAAGGAACATCAACACCAATCCAGTTCTTGCACATCGATCCACGTGTCACAAAGTTTGACACTCCTTTCTCTTCATCGTCTTCTAAAATTGCGGTAGTATACTGATCTTTGGAATGAATAAAGCCAACACTTTGAAACACCTCTTGAATTCGTTTCAAATTTCTTTGGGTTGAACCATGTGAAAAACCCAAACCAGCTCTATTATTGTTTTTTGCAAGCTCAACAATTTGTCCCCACTTAGCAGATTGACCATTCTTAAACACATGTTGGGCATCCTTCAAGGATGACACAGATTCCTCATTCTTCTTAACAATAATATTATCAACAGAAAGAGCTTAAAATGACATTCCCTCAGCTTCGTCGGCGCAAATGTTTGAAAATGAAGAAAGGTGACTCACAAACAGGGCCTTCTCGCCACCCATAATCACTAACTTTCCATTCTTCACAAACTTCAACTTCTGGTGTAGAGTTGATGTAACTGCCCCATCCTCATGAATCCACGGAAGTCCTAAGAGACAACTATAAGCGGGATGAATATCTATCAATTTAAAAGTGATCTGAAATAATCACAAACCTATCTTTATTGGGAGATCAACTTCCCCAATTACAGTCTTCCTTGAGCCATCGAAGGCTTTCACAACAACTGCACTGAATCTCATCGGAGCACCTTGATAAGAAAGCTTGGACATAGTGGACTTTGGAAGAACATTAAAAAAAGAACCAGTATCCACCAGCACATTGGACATGGTATATTCTTGAGAGTTCATAGAGATATACAAGGCTAAATTATGGTTCCTCCCTTGCTCTAGCAGCTCTTCATCATTAAAGCTCAAATTGTTACATGAGGTAATATTGTCCACAATGCCATCAAAGTGATCAATTATTATGCTGTGGTCCACATAAGCTTGCTCTAGGACCTTCTGCAACGCCTCTTGATGATCTTCTGAACTCATTAGCAAAGATAGAACGGATATCTTAGATGGGGTGTGCAACAACTGGTCCACCATATTAAAATCACTTATCTTAATCAATTTCAGCACTTCATCTTGATCAACATTCTGATTCACACTACTGGATTTGATGGTCCGCGTGACAATAGTTTTCTCTTGATTTGATTTCTCTATCACAACATCTTTAGTCCTCTTAGGATTTACAACAACAAATACACAACCACTTCGGTCACACCGTTTACATCAGCAATGTTCACAATAGACGAAAAAGAAGGAATAAGAACCATTTTGTCGTCTTCCACCATAGTAGCATTATACTTGTAAGGCACAACTTTATCAGATTCGTAAGGCGTAGAACTCACCAAATGAATAACCAACGGAAAAACATCAGTCTTCTGACCATCATATATAATCATGATCGATTATGGGAGATTAAAACGGGGAACTATGACATTCACCTCATGCTTATCTTCATTTCCATCCCTCGTAACCTGAATAAGGTTCTGATCCAGCATTTCTTGTAAGTCCTTTTTCACTAAAGCACATCCTCGAGGATCTCTGGAACATACATGGCAAGAAGCATGATCATGCTCATAATAACTCAATTCACATAAGGTAACGTGCATTTCAAACAAGGATCTTCTGATTAGATTGACGTAAAAAACTCACTACTTTCCTGGACATCCTTCGACCATATTCACAGTTGTATTGCCATGTTTGGGCAGCTGATTCGCTTGTACATTGGTGTCGCATCTCGAAAAATACGATTCCTCGCGATGGTCGCGGAAAAAATTACGTTCGAACAGAGTCTCCATCGAACTTTATTTATCCCAATGAAGGAATAGGAAAATATCGATAAAACCATTAGGAAATGGAATAATGGTCGTCACAACCATATTTGGGTTCGGGAGTGGATTACGTAAGGGGAAGGTATTAGCACCTCTTACGTCCGTTGTACTCAACGGGAACCTTTTAGTTCTAATGTGCGTTTCGAGTGTTAATTTATGTTTGTTTGTTATCTTTAAGTTATAAAATTATTAAAATAGAAATGGATGAGAACCTCAGAAAGGGAAAGGAGAGGTTTTTTATTAGTATGCTCGCGAAGATACAACAATCTCCTGCCTACGTATCCTTAAATAAGGAAATCAGAGCATTCTTAGTTCGGGAAACTACGGTTGGTTGGTGTTTTTTAATGAACAACTGTGTAGATCGCGTTCTAAAGGCTAAACACTGGCTTGTCTACTCTCGGCGGAGGCTTAAGCATTGGTTTGTTATGCGCATTAGAAAGGATTAACAGTGCTCCTTTTTTGAAATGAGTTTTGGTCACACGGAGGTGACAAGTTGAATTAATGTGTTGGGTGTTTTGTTTGATTGGTTATGATCGCACGAGGGTGAGAAAAGATAGGTTTGATGTGTTCAGATTTTTTTGGTTGGATGACGATTACTTAGATAATCGAGTAAGATAACTCGTATCCTAATATTCGGGAAAGGGAATAAAAGACTCTAGACCACTTTCTTTTTCATCCTTATTTATAGAAAGGATTTGATAATAATTAAGGTATTTTTGAATGGATGACGAATACTCGGATAATCGAGTAAGACAACTCGTATCCTAATAATCGGGAAGAGGAATAGAAGACTCTAGACCACTTTCTTTTTCATCCTTAATTATAGAAAGGATTTGATAATAATTAAAGTGTTTTGAACGGATGATGAATACTCGGATGATCGAGTAAGACAACTCGTATTCTAATAATCGGAAAAAGGAATAGAAGACTCTAGATCGCTTTCTGTTTCATCTGAATATTTATGAGAGTAAGGTTGTATATGGTTGATGTATTTTAGAATAAATGACAAGTACTCGAATGGCTGAGTAAGACAACTCATATCCAAGCATTTGAGAAGAGGAATTGAAGACTCAAAACCATCTCCCTTTTCGTATAGTTCGTTGTGAAAATGATTTGATTAAGTTGTAGGTTGGTGGAAAAATGACAATTGTTCGACTGGCCGAGTAAGAAAACTCGTATTCAAACAATTGAGGAGAGAATTCGAAAACTCAAAATTAACTCCCTTTTCATTTAGCTTACTGTGAAAATATTTTGATTTAATCGGGATTCGGAAATTTGTAGAGGAACGACAATTATTTGACTAACTAAGTAAGAGAACTTGTATTCAAATAATCGAGGAGAAAAATTGAAGACTCAAAGTCATCTCCCTTTTCGTTTTGTTATTATGAAATAGTTTGATTTGTTTGTACTTAAATGAATTAGAAATGACGACCATTTGACTAACCGAGTAAGAAAACTCGTATTCAAATAATCGAGGAGAGGAGTTGAAAACTCAAAACCATCCCCTTTTTCATTTTCAAATGAAGCATTGTTTAGATGTGATTAAGTATTTTAACTTTCAATGAAAATACTCGATGTTGGACCGAAGTTTTAATTTTGTGTTTACGAGTGGAGTGAATTTTATTTTAGTGAATGATTTATCTAATCGATTAAAATCGAATAGGTCTCATTGTAAGGAAGCCCAAGAGTAAGCCATGTGAGGTTGATGGCGACGCTTTTACAAGCGATCGACTTACAGAGGTATTTTGAAAATGGGCTCGATCTTGAATCGAGAAGTATGTGATTTATTTTGAAATCGGCTCGGATTATTTTAAAATCGATGAAAGCGACGTGATTTTGTCACAATTATAACATATCATTTCGTGTACACTCAAGGTTCAATATAAACAAATAGATAAAGAATAATCATGCACATACACTCCTCAAGATAAATAAACATCTAAATTATGAAGGTCATTTGTGATTCTATAATCAATTAATTAATTGAATGTTTAACGAATTATTTTATTTTAATTAAATAATAAGTAGTAATAATAAAAAGTTGAATATAACCAAATAAGTAAATATTAATAATGATAACAACCATATAATTGTATATTTACTTTTAAATAATAATAATAATAATAATAGTAATATAATTACATATTTACTATGTATATATATAAATATTAACAATGGTATAATTATAATTTCGAAAATAAAATAAAATAATATTAACAATAGTATAATTATAATTTCGAAAGTAAAATAAAATAATATTAACAATAGTATAATTATAATTTCGAAAATAAAATAAAATAATATTAACAATAGTATAATTATAATTTCAAAAGTAAAATAAAATAGTATTAACAATGGTATAATTATAATTTCAAAAATAAAATAAAATAAATCGAAATATTGTTCTATTCTAAACTGTGGGGGTGTTATTAGTAAAATGAATATGGGCCTAAGAGCAAAGGCAAACCCAGGAAACTCATCTTTTGGATGGTGACAAGTGTCCAGGGTTGGTGACACTTGTCACCACTATCCTCACACTTTTATCAGCCATATTAAAACAAAAATGGGAAGATAAAACATCATTCTTCAAGAGTTTTTCTCTCTCTAACTCCTAAAGCAGATGTACGCTCTGCAATTACACACTCCCTCTCTCTTTGACCTATCTGCCGGAGAAGAAGATGGCAGACGGCCATCCACGGTGGCGCCGCCCCTCTACTCCGGCGAACAAACAAAAATTCCACCTTCCCCGTTAAAATACTCTCCTGAGTTTGAATTTGAACTCAGATTCTTCACCATTATCCCTAATCGTCCGGATCGGGGACGTCTAACTAAAACCCTAAGACCAAAATCGAATCAACAATAGTGAAGGTCTCCCCCAATCAAACATGGATTCCTCTCAAGTCTGCAAGGTGAGTACAAAGGTGAAGCGGAGGAAAGAAAAGAAGAGATAAAGGAGAGAGGAGTATACTACCTCAGAATTAGTCTGAAGGGCGCACCTCCGGCGAGCTTAGGTAAACCACTTCTTCCTTCTTTCTGTTTTCGTTTTTTAGGTTTTTTTAGAAAAAATGCTATGTTGTTATTGCTGTTGTCGTCTGCCGTTGTGTTCTTATGTTGTTTTGGTTTCTGTTTTTTTTAGAAGGTCTCTTACTGTGATGTGTTGTTCTTTAGGCTTTTTGAGAAAAAGTTGCTTTTCTTCCGTTGTTGTATTTTTGGAGTTAACAGAGAAAAAAAATTACTTTGAAAATTTCTTCTGGATTTAAAAAAAACGTCCTACTGTTAATTAGTTTTGTGGTTTTTATACATGAATGTTGGTTTCTGTGAGATAACTTGTTGGATCCTATTTCCAGATTTTGTGGGATGATTAATCTATGGTTTTAAAGTTGTTTATTTGGATAATGCAGTGTGTTTCTGAGCGCATCCTTTGATTCATTGTGTAACATATTAATCTGCTCTTTCTATTAATTATTTTCCAGCTTTTTAAGTGCTTATTTGATAAGCTGTTTTTAATTTTGAATTGGTTTTGCAGGTGAAGTGATGTTGATGCTGATTGATTGAAAAAGGGGTTGTTATTCAACAGGCTTTGGAAAAGTTCTGAAGAGTTGGTTTTGAATTGGGAACTTCCAAAAGAGCTTTTGGAAGAGTATGCGAAATTTGCTTCAAACTGCTGTGTTAACAGCTTATTCTAATTTTTTTAATAAAATTATTTCTGATGTAACAGAGACTTTTTGGATTATGAATTTAGGGATTGCTTGTAACATGTACAAATTTAATTTGGAATTTCTCTTTTTGGACAGTTATGTAATTGTTTTGGATTATTAGGAATTTTTTGGAATAAATTTAAATTATGTAATTACCTTTTAAGCTTTTCAAAATTTAACTCAATATTTATTTATGCTAATTAATTTCAACTTTTAAAAACAACATATTTCTAACTTAAGGAAAATGACTTAATTTTCAAAACAAAAAATTTCTAATTTAAGTATAATGACTTAATTTTAAAAAAACAACAAATTTCTAATTTAAGTATAATGACTTAATTTAAAAAAAAAAACAAATTTCTAATTTAAGTATAATGACTTAATTTTAAAAAAACAACAAATTTCTAATTTAAGTATAATGACTTAATTTTAAAAACAACAAATTTCTAGTTTAAGTATAATGACTTAATTTTAAAAACAACAAATTTCTAATTTAAAACAAAAACTAAGTGTAGTAATCTAATTATAAAAAAAAAACACAATTCTATTTTTAAACACAAAAATCTAAACATGGAACTTTTAATTTAAAAAAAAACACATACATGTTTCTAAAAATGCAAATTTAATTTGGGAACCCATGAAGAACTTAGAACTTGGTATAAATACTTGGGACATGTAAATGGACTAGTAAATAGTGATCATAGAAATAATAACATGGCTTTTAATACTTACTAATATAAAAAAAAATAGGTTTTGGATTAGTAATGTAAAAAGATTCAAACCACATTTTAGATTATGAACACACTTATGCAAATGGGTCTTTGAAATAAAAAGATCTCATGGGTAAACCACAAAAGGCCGGACAAAATTGGGGTATGACAATTGGTACTAGAGTCTTCGAATGACAAGATGCCACTTTGCATTAACCTTCCTACCTTGACTTTCAAAGCGAAACAATTCTCAATATCATGGTCAGGTGCTCCTTGGTGGAATGCACAATGTTGATCAGGTTTATACCACCACGAAAGCTCTTTCGGAACAGCTGGTGGAGTTCTTGTTTGTACCAAGTTCTTCTAAATTAAGCAGGAAATAACTCTGTATAGGTCATTAGAATCGGGTCAAATTGTACGGGCCTCTGGGCACAATTTTATTGATTTTGTTGATTCGTTCGTTGCTGAAAATGCGGTAGATAACTCGATGCTACTTGAACGACCAGAGCATAATTAATAACTGGAGTTATAGATGCCACATGCTGATGATGTTGACTGTTCTTTAGATGCCACATGCTGATGATGTTGACTATTCCCAAGAGTTTCCTTTATACTTTTCGAAATCTGAAACCTTGAACTTGTGCGGAATCTTCATATTGGGAAGTGTTGTACCCCAAAAAATTTCCTCCCTCCTTTCATCATCTCATCCAACCACTCCGCTTGAGGATCATCTACATACCCTCATGCTTCATACACATGCAAAAATCATTCATTCATATCAAGTGGTTGATCATCATGGATTCAAAGTTATTGGCTTGTAGGACTAAGGCTTAGGAATGGATGAATGATCAGTGCATTTTGATGCACATTCTTCTATATTTATACTTATGCATTTCCATGTTTTAGTTTGGTTATTTTTCCCTTTTAATGTGTTTTTATAATTTATCTTATTTTTACACTTATTTGTTTTTCGCAGTTTATTTTCAGCATTAGCAGTTTGCACGAATACATTTATAACTAGAGCTAGGAGCATCGGATCGAGGCGTGCTACCAGTTGTTGGAAATTTAAGAGAAAGAGCTACGACTTTCATGAAGAAGTAAGAAGCTAATTCGGAATGTAGAATGGTTGAAAAATCCGTTGAAGCCTTCAACACTAGATTTATATTTTGTGTTGGGTTATTTAGTTTGGGCCTGGGTTATGTTTTGACCAAATTAGGTTTATTCTACTTTTCCTATAACCTAAGCAGCCGAACAGAGTACAGCGGGTCACTATTCACGAAAATTTGAAAGCTTGTACGAATTCCATGGAGAACTAATCCCTCTGATTCGATCTGCCGTAATTCAGTTCCTACTATCATCGATTAATATAATTTTAATACCCTAAGCGGATTGTCTATTCCTATTTGGATACAAACTCAATGACAACCGCGGTGAAGTTTGTGAGATGTATGATCCTATTATCCGAATTAAGCAAACGGGATAAGTTTTCATGGATTAAGCAAACATGATTGATCAGGCACAAAAACGAATTAAGCAAACGTGACGTGCCTATGTTAGGATCATACAATCAACCAAATTGAATCAATATATTTCATGCAATCGAATTAAGCATACAAGAACACAAAATAAAAAAATTAAAGAAAAGGAGTATGTGCCACCAGTCCCCTTCCCACATAGAGTTCTGAAAAATAAAAGAATTGAGGAGGGAGACAAGGAAAGAGAGATATTGGATGTTTTTAGAAAAGTTGCGGTAAATATTCCGCTTCTTGATGTAATTAAACAGGTTCCTAAGTATGCAAAGTTTTTGAAGGATTTGTGTACAAATAAGAGGAGGATTAAAGGAAGTGAGAGAGTTAACTTGGGAAGAAATATTTCTACTTTTATTCAGCCCAAGCCTTCATCTGAAAAAGTTACAGGCGAGAAAAATGTTTCAGCCATCACTCAGCTCTTGCCACAAAAGCAGAAGGATCCGGGAACTTTTACTGCCCCTTGTACCATCGGGGATAGTAAATTCAAGAATTGCATGCTTGATTTGGGAGCGGGCATTAATGTTATGCCCATTTCTATTTATAATAACCTTAATCTTGGTCCTTTGCAGCATATAGGTTTGATCGTCCAACTGGCGAACATGAGCAATGCACGCCCGACTGGCGTAGTGGAAGATGTCCTTGTCCAAGTTAACGATTTAATTTTTCGTGCAGATTTTTACATTCTGGACATGGAAGGAGAGACTAAGACAAGCAGAGCTCTCATCATTTTAGGCAGACCATTCATGAAAACGGCGAAGACAAAAATTGATGTTGACGATGGAACCATGTCCATGGAATTTGGTGACATTGTAGCAAAATTTAACATTTTCGATGCCATGAAACACCCCTTGGAAGAGCATTCCGTTTTTCATATGGAATTGATATCTGAGCTGGTTGAGGACACTTGTTCTGATTTATTTTCACTTGATTTTCCATCTTTATCTGGTTTCGATGATATTTACTCATGTGTTGATTGTACTGACACTAACCTTTGTGTTGTGTGTGCTAAGATTGATGCTGCCTTGCAGCCTGATACATTTCCTACAGGTGAAGTTATTGCCGATGAAGCTGTTTTTGCAGTTGATGCTCTTGACATCCCGGCTGCCCCAAGCATTCCATCCATCGAGCAACCCCCGTCTTTAGAGCTGAAACAACTCCCTGAAAACCTGAAATACGCTTATTTGGAGACTAATGAAAAACTCCCTGTTATTATTTCTTCTAACCTTGATTTCGATCAGGAAGACAAGCTTTTGCAGGTTTTAAAGAAGCACAAGAAGGCAATCGGATGGACATTAGCCGACCTCCCAGGTATTAGTCCGTCGATGTGCATGCACAGGATATTACTTGAGGATAGAGCGAAAATAGTAAGGCAACCCCAAAGGAGGCTTAATCCTTTGATTCTTGGTGTTGTGAAGAAGGAGGTAACCAAACTCTTGCAAGCAGGTGTCATTTATCCTATCTCTGACAGTAAATGGGTAAGCCCTGTGCAGGTTGTACCTAAGAAATCAGGACTTACAGTGGTAAAAAATGAAAAGAATGAACTTGTTCCCACTAGAGTTCAGAACAGATGGATAGTTTGTATTGATTACAGGAGATTGAACCAGGCTACGAGAAAGGATCACTTTCCTTTACCGTTCATTGACCAAATGCTTGAACGGCTTGCTGGTAAATCACATTACTGTTTTCTTGATGGTTTTTCAGGTTACTTTCAGATTCATATTGCACCGGAAGATCAAAAGAAGACCACTTTTACTTGTCCCTTCGGTACTTTTGCTTACAGGAGGATGCCTTTTGGTCTTTGCAATGCTCCTGGCACTTTCCAGCGATGCATGATGAGCATTTTTTCTGATTTCATTGAAAATTGCATGGAAGTCTTTATGGACGATTTCACTGTCTATGGTTCCTCTTTTGATGCATGCTTGAGCAGTTTAAGCTTGATTTTAGAAATATGCATCGAAACTGATCTCGTTTTAAATTATGAAAAATGCCATTTTATGGTTGATCAGGGAATTGTATTGTGTCACATAATTTCAGAAAAAGGAATTTCTGTTGACCCTGCTAAAATAGATGTGATTTCTACACTGCCTTACCCTTATTGCGTTCGCGAGATTCGTTCTTTTCTTGGTCATGCAGGTTTTTATAGGTGTTTCATCAAGGATTTCAGCAAGATAGCTCTTCCGCTGTCAAACTTGTTGAAGAATGATGTCACTTTCAACTTTGATGACAAATGCAAACAAGCGTTTGACTGCTTGAAGAAAGCATTGACCTCCGCTCCCATAATCCAGCCACCGGACTGGACCCTCCCTTTTGAGATTATGTGTGATGCGTCTAATTATGGTGTTGAGGCTGTCCTTGCACAAAGGGTTGACAGGGCTGCCCATGTTGTTTACTATGCTTCTAGAACTTTAGATTCTACATAGTCAAATTACACTACCACTGAAAAAGAACTGCTAGCTGTCGCATTACGCGAAAAACCGGCGGGAAAACGAAACAACAGAGCCGCCACCGTGCGTTATTTATCCCAAATAAGGGAAAGGAAACGCTCGAAGTAAACCTGGAAAAGACATGGTCTCGCGACCAAAGAGAGATGGGATCGGGAGTCGATTATGCGAAGGGAAGGTATTAGCACCCCCACGCATCCGTCGTACTCGACGGGATCCACGCACAAAAGGAAGGATAAGGTTGCTAAAAACTGCTCAAACACTGCACACAAGGCTGGAAAGAGACACATAAAGACAAAAGAAACTAACTCGGCAGGATATCGCATCCTGGGCCTACGTAGTCTGTCAGGCACAGACATCAGAGTCGACGTAGTTCGGGACAGGGGAAAACGTGCTCGCTAGGATGTCGCATCCTATGCATACGTATCTTCTCGGACTAAAGAAGAATCAGAGCACTCGTAGCTCGGCTAACGCACGCCAAACAAAACCACACAGGAAATCGACTGCCAATTGCTGGATTTACGTCAGACTCCACACAAAACAGGCAAACATGGAAACCGAATGCCAATCGCTGGACTTACATCAGACTCCGAACCAACAAACACACATACAGGAAACCAACTGCCAATCGCTGGACTTATGTCAGACTCCAACAAAGAAACTGGAAACCGAATGCCAATCGCTGGACTTACATCGGACTCTAACCAAAAAAGGAGAAACAACTCACACAAACAAAATAAAAGGGCGCCCGGAGAGATCTGCTCATCTCCTGCCTACGTACCTCATCTGGTATGAGGATCAGGGCGACGTAGTTCCCCTACGCAGGGAAAGAACTTCTAACCTAACCAGAGACTGGGAAATGACAAACTAGAAGGGAGACTAACTCGAGCCTAATAGTTATCATGTAAATTCACCATGGTCCTAGGTTGAAGTTTCTACCTAACTTGCACAGGGAGCAAGCTATCCTAAACAGCAACTGAGTAAACACAAGCACAAATAGCACACACTATATGCAAGCAAAGTGGGCTCACACAAGGTTAAACTTTAGTCGAGGGGTCATGTCAACCTCGACAAACAAGCCACTGTAACAGGGTGATGTTAGCTCTTAACCCTAACATTGAGAGTTAGGGTGAAGCAGATGAAATGGGAAGTGAGGGTAAGACCCCACAGCTCTTATCCCTGGCCTGGGAGAGCTTGACTCAAATAGAAGGTGTGGGAGTTCAGAAAGTGGGAACTCTTCTATCCACATGTGACTGACACAACAGAGATCTTGGGTTAATATCCACAATGCATCAACATGTAATGTGAGCAAAGGGATGACACACTGAATAGAAGGAGATGGATTGCACATCTCTTTTATCTGCCAATTGCCTTATCAAAGGTCTTTTCCTGCTTGGCACAAAGATAAACAAACACAAGTATTGCCTCTTAAGGAGGGCTTCAGACAGGTGTCTGCCCAAGTAACAGGACAGGTCTTCCAGACTACATGAAGTCAGTGAGTTATACCTCAAATGGTTAAGCAACCAAGCAACAGCAAAAGCAAGTTCAAAAGAACTTAAGCAACTAATGTACCTGAAAACAATCTAACTCAGTCAGTACACAACTCAAAAAGTCAAACAGACAGTTAAATGGTCAACAGTCAACAGACATTGTCAAACAAGCAAAGCAACCATGTGCAAGGCACAAGCTCAACTCAAATGAGCTAAAAGCCACCTACAAAACAAGTCAAGATTAGTCAACATCAACCAAACAAACCAACTTAAGCAATGTGAACCAATCTCCTCAAGGCCATATGCTTCTTATCCTGAAAACAAAGCTCAAACATAAGCACCAACCACTGGGACAAGGCCTAGAGTCAAAGAGGGAGAAATAATTCAAAACAGAACATGAAAATTGACATGAAGCAACTTCAATCAATTAAGAACATCATCCAAAAGGTCTCATGTCAATAGCATCAACCAAATTCATTTCACAAATCAAATAAGGCAAGGCATGCAAGTTCAAAGCTCATTGAAGCAACAGAATGAACAAATCCACATTAATTCAAAAATGATTCAAAAAATCTCCAGAAAAATCATGGCTAAACAGAACACATCACATGATCAACATACCAAAAATCAAGGAATTTGGACAAGTTTAAGCATGGTAATCAAATTCCATAAGGCAAGGCAAGCACAAACAAGCTCAATTGAGACACAAAATGCTACATCAACTTAGCACAAGCCTAAAACATAATTCCAACATGATAAAGACCTCCAATCAAAGCCACAACAAACTTCAATATGTCTAAAATCAATGTGTAAAATTTCAAGTTCATATGATAAAGCATAAGCATTTCACAAATCATTGAAGTTCATGACTATTCAAAAGACCACAAGTGGCAATCCAGAAAAAAAAATGTCAAACAAATCAGAAATGAATCCAAAAAATCCACAAAAATTCATGAGCAATCCCAACATCCAGAAGAAGCATCATGCAAAAAATCAAATCATTTGGCATTTATTTGGCATGGAAAAGAAAATCATCAAGATGAGCAAGCAAAGGTGTGACACACCTTGTCACACCTACATTCAAAGGATCATAACTCAGCAACCACAAATGATAAAAATGCAAACTCAACACCAAAATGTCCAGCAAGATATCTAGTTTAAGCATACCAAATTTCAAAAGCATTGGATTAAAACTCATCATTTCACAAAGAATATGGAAAACAAAGTCAAGAAAACACACATGTTCACAATCCCTAAGCCAAATTAAAATCCATCCAGGCAAAAATTATGGAAAAATAGTCCAAAAATACTAGACATGATGAGGAACAAAATACAAAAATTCCCAGGTCATTTGGATCATTATTTATGGAGTTATGAATTTTCAAAGTGAATGAAAAATAAAAAACATGTTGAAAGCATAGTATGAATGAATGGAATAATATGTGAAGTGCAATTGGAAAAGTCTGGAGCCAAGGATCGAACTGTGTAAAAATTTAAACTAGGGCGCGCTAACAATGAAACTCTGCGTTTCATTAAAGTCTATGTGGCTGTGGGAAGCGCTATCAGCCAATCAATTTGCCACATCAAGGCCACGCGTACCAATACATGCTCGCTAACACCAAAACACATGCAGAAAGGCGCTCATGAAGATCAAACACGATCTGGAAACATAAAACCCTAGGTTCTTCATCATGTTCATCACATTCATACGCTCAAGAACAAAAATGCCAGAATCCAAAAATGATTACATCAATGTGTTCATCTTTCCGTGCACAACACGAATTCACATCTAATTTAACCTAACTCTCACTAGCATGAATGGATCGAGCAAGAAAAGTTTCATAGGTTAAACTTAAAATCCTCATAACTAATTCGTTTCTGCATGGATTTCATGGCTTTAAAGCTCAGATTAATCACCAATGAAAGATCTACCATAAGCATACAACAATTTCATGAATCATGACATTCGAAATCTAACCTTGTTGGAGCTACAAAACTGGAATCGCTCAACTCAGGTCCTGGAAAGCAGAAACAGATGATCTCCAATGCTTAGATGGATGAATGGATGAAGAACAATAGCTTAATCTTGCTCGATCTGTCAAGAAACTCCAACTGCCATTGATGGATGTAAGCTTCAACAGTCCTCAAATCTGCATGAAATCCTTCGAATCCTGCTTCAATCCAGCTCAATTATGCTTGTGGATGATGATTCAATCAAGGAAATAGCAATGTGTATGAAGAAAATTGAAGAAAAGTTGAGATAAAAAATTGTGAAGATTGGATCTAGATCTGAATTCTGGTGTTGTTAATCCCCAATTCTGTTATGACTTCACTTATATATGGTGTGCTAATCAAACTCTTAATCACAATTAGGCAATGCAAGTGAGATTAATGAAAACCAAGTGTAATGCCAAATTTGCAAATTCACCCCTTATGCATGCATGCCAATGCTACAGTGCACGATTCTGGCTTGGAAATCTTTTCAAATGTTGTTTTGAGCCAAATGCCAATGCTAGGGAGTGAAAACAATTCATAATTTTTGAATTTGGAATTTCCCTCCAAAATTCAAATGAAAATGCACATATTTTTGTGATGAAAATGCATGGCATGTGATGCATGTTTTGGATAGTGAATGTCAAGAGAGAAATGTTGCAAAGAGAACCACTTCAATTGGCCTTATGGTGTGAAAGTTATGCACTTGTGAAGTTCAAATTGCTTTGACCATGATTGATCCATATCTTCTCAACCATACATGAGAAATTCATGTTCTTAGACTTTTTGGAAATGGGAGAACAAGATCTTCAACCTTCATGTTGGACAAAGTTTCATTTGAAGCTTGCTTGATGATATAATCTTGAGGAGAAAACCTTTCCATTTTTGGCAATTCCAAATTACAGGTCACTTACTATTTTTGGAAACTTTTCATCTGACCTCAAATTCTTCATTGTTGATGTTTGAAATGTCAAATGAGACTTGTATGGACATGAATGAGGTCTCTCTAACCATCTCCCACCTTCAAATCCATGATGGAATTGACAGTTGACTTTGGTTGACTTTCTAGGGTTTCAGATGAATTGCATCTTGACTGATGATCTCTGAACATCCAACCTTTGGCCAAACCACTTTAAAATGATCCTTAGGTCACATGAACACAATGAACCAACCCTAGGGCTTTGCTTCCATAGGAAATGCACTTGCTTGCTTGCACAACTGGATCTCCTGACCAGTCTTGACTGATGACTTGATGACTTGGCAATGGACAATGCAATGCTATGCAGTGGACAATGAAATGCTAATGACCTAAGCATGAAAATGTATGTGCAAAATGGGAGATGCAAATTTGAGGTGCTACACTAGCTATTGTTTTTGCTCTTGATAATTTCAGATCATATTTGCTAGGTTCCAAGGTTGTTGTTTTTACTGACCATGCAGCATTAAAGTACTTATTGAAGAAGCCGGATGCAAAATCGAGATTGATTCGGTGGATGTTGTTGCTCTAAGAATTTAATGTAGAGATTAAAGACAAAAGTGGAGCTGAGAACTTAGTGGCTGACCACTTGAGCAGGATAGAGAGAGATGCAGATCCTTTTCCTATTCAGGATGACTTTCTTGATGATCAGCTTTTTCTTTTGCATGGGATTACACCTTGGTTTGCTGACATTGTTAATTTTCTTATTGCTGGTGTTTTTCCTACAGGTGCATCTAGATCACAGATTCACAAACTCAAGAGTGATGCCAAATATTATGTTTGGGATGATCCATATCTTTGGAAGTTTGGTAGTGATCAGGTAATTAGGAGATGTGTCCCCGACTATGAGATTGAATCCATTTTGAGATTTTCTCATGCATCTCAAGTCGGCGGACACTTTAGTCTGCAAAGGACTACAAGAAAAGTCCTTGATTCAGGTTTCTATTGGCCAACTGTTTTTAAGGATGCTTATGAGACTTACCACACTTGTAAAGAGTGCCTGATAGCAGGTACAAACATCACTCGCAAGAGTGAAATGCCTTAGCAGCCTATGCTTTTCTGTGAGGTATTTGATGTATGGGGAATCGAATTCATGGGTCCCTTTCCTGTATCATTTGGTTTCCTTTACATTTTGCTTGTTGTTGATTATGTTTCAAAGTGGGTGGAAGTTATCCCCACTAGGACTAATGATTCTAGAATTGTTGCAGATTTTGTCAGGTCCGATATCTTTTGCAGGTTTGGAATACCACGAGCTATCATAAGTGACCAAGGCACTCATTTCTGTAACCGCACCATGGAAGCTTTGCTCCGGAAGTATGGAGTTGTGCACATAGTCTCTACTGCATATCACCCACAAACTAATGGGCAAACTGAGATCTCAAACAGGGAGATCAAACAGGTTTTAGAGAAAATGATGCAGCCAAACAGGAAGGACTGGAGCCGTCGTATAGAAGACGCACTTTGGGCCCAAAGAACAGCTTTCTAGACACCCATTGGGATGTCTCCTTATCGACTTGTTTTTGGTAAGGCATGTCATCTTCCTGTTGAGATAGAACACCGTGCTTATTGGACGGTGAAAAGTTGTAATTTGGAGATGCAACAAGCAGGTATTGAAAGAAAACTCCAATTACAATAGCTGGAAGAGCTTAGACTAGAGGCTTATGAAAGCTCTAGGATTTATAAATAGAAAACTAAGCACTTCCATGATAAAATGATTTCTAGGAAGGAATTTTCTGCGGGCCAATAGGTTTTACTGTTTAACTCCCGCCTTAAGCTTATGGCTGGGAAACTTCGATCCAAATGGATTGGCCCTTTTGTTATTACTAATGTTTTCCCTTATGGTGCAGTAGAAATAAAAAGTGCAGGTACTAACAAGACTTTCAAAGTTAATGGGCAACACTTGAAGCTATTCCATGAAAGTTCAATGACTGAAGATGTCAGCATAGATGAGCTTTCATTGGAAGCACCTAACGACCCTGCAACTTGATCAGGGAGTCTTTCTTTCCTTCTCTCTACTTTATTAGTAATGTCTTTTCATTGAGGGTAATGCTTATTTTAAGTGTGGGGGAGGGAAATCGTTTGTTTTCCTTGTTTTTGTTAGTGTTTTGTTTGTTTTCAGTCATAAAAAAAAATGCATCTTCTTGAAAGTTTTAGGCTATGGACTGACTAATTTGAGATTAGTTTGCGGAGACTTGGGAAAACATCACAAGATCAGTATCGTCTTAACACCGTAAGTCTTCTGCATATGGAAATTGATTCAAATTCTTATTATTTTTTAGCCTTAAATTCTCATTCTCTGACAGCTCTTGAGTAGTTTATTTCGGCAGTCAGCACCATCTCACACACACTCTACGCAGGGAAGCCGATGAATATAAGTGAGTGTTCCGAAAAAGAAAAACAAAAGAGAAAGAAAAAGGAATGCACCTTCTAAGTTTGGTGACCCTCACCCAGTCACTTAACCCAACGGATGTAGAACCTTCAAAAAAAATTGAAAATAAGACTCGTTGTCAGTTGGTTCAGCGGTTTCTGGTGCTGAACTTGGTAGGGCGGATTACAGTCCGATCCCCCGCAACTACAACTGAGTAAGCAAAGGGTTATGCCACGTAAGTACTAGAATCCCGTGCAAAAAGGATCAAAGTCACTAACCGGTCGCCTTGCTATGGGTGTGTGGAGATAGCGGGCTTAATGTGATTGCGCCTAAATGAAAAAGAGCAAAAAGAAGGATGAGTAAGTTAAGCTTTAACATAATATCATGACTCGAGTTGATTTGTGTATTCAGGAGGTTTATGTTGGTGTAAGTCCTAGAGGCCAATACTTTTGGTACTTGTATCGAATTATTTATTAATAATAAAAGGCTTTTTCTTTATTACGTTTGTTTAATAAAGTCCCTAGAATAGCTAGTCTGTTTAATGTATCAAGTATGACTTAATCATGAGATCACATTAAACATAAGGACACTATTCTTAAAGTATCCGTAGTCGAGATTTAGTGTGAAGTGGGATAACATTAAAGCATTAAGACTATTATATTTGTAGACTGATGATCACATCTCATGGATCATGGATAAAGAGTTATCAAGTCTTAAACATAGGTATGAATATTAGGAGTAATATTTATACCGGATTGACCCGCTATGAGAATACTATATAGAAAGTTATGCAAAGTGTCATAAGTTATTCTCATGGTGATAATGGTGTATACCACTCTTCGACCTGAAACCACTATGGACCCTAGATGTAGAGTCAAGTGCTTTATTGCTGATCAAACATTGCCCGTAACTGGATAACCATAAAGACAATTGATGGGTACTCCACGAAGCATGCTGAGGGACATGAGTGACCTAGATGGAATTTGCCCATCCTGTATAACAGGATAAATGTCTATGGGCCCAATATTGAACTGGACAAGGATGACACGGTCTATGCCTTGTGTTCAATATAGACATAAGGGCAAAAGGGTAATTATACACATAAGTATTATCACAGAAGGAATTGTCAGATCACATGACATTTTCGTGTCTTGGATAGCAGTGATGTGTTGCTAGATACTGCTCACTATTTATTATGTTAAATACATGATTTAATATAATTGCCAATGCCGCGAAAATCTACAGGGTCACACACAAAGGACGGATTGATGAGAGATAGAGTAACTAAGGAACACCGTAAGGTACGGTGCCCTTAAGTGAATTGTAGAACATCGTAAAGGTACGGTGTACTTAAGTAGAATACGAAATATGGTAAGGTACCTGAGCTTAAGTGATTTTGGACATATTATAAGATATGGGCCAAAATACACTTAAGTGAGCCTTTTAGCTTGAAGCCCACACAAGTGGTTCTATAAATAGAACCCTTGTGCAGAAGCATTAAATGGCGGTTGCATTATTTTCGTTTTCTCTCTCTCTCTCTCTCTCTCTCTCTCACTCAAAGCCTTCATTCGTACCAGCTAGCACTATGATTGAAGGAATCCGTTCGTGTGGACTGAGTAGAGACGTTGTCATCATTCAACGTTCGTGATCGCTCCGTGGATCTGCATCAAAGGTTTTGATCGTCCCAAGAGATCTGCACCAAAGGTTTCAATCGTCACAAGAGGTAAATATTCTATCACTGATCATGACCATTCGTAAGGATCTCTAAAGGAGAAAATTTTAATTTCCGCTGCGTTTTGGATCACAATTCTCCTTCAGTTTATGACTGCACAATTGTGGATTAGTGTTCCTACGATATCCTTAGTGTGCCAGATTAGTACCTATCGATGCAAACTTAACCGAAGAAGACTTGTAGCCTAGCATGAGTAACTAATGATGTGTTTTTGTTTTCTTTGTTTTATTTTAAATTTTGCTCAGAGTGCAAAAGTTCAAGTGTGGGGGAATTTGATCAGTGCATTTTGATGCACATTCTTCTATATTTATACTTATGCATTTCCATGTTTTAGTTTGGTTATTTTTTTCCTTTTAATGTGTTTTTATAATTTATCTTATTTTTACACTTATTTGTTTTTCGCAGTTTATTTTCAGCATTAGCAGTCTGCACGAATAAATTCATAACTGGAGCTAGGAGTATCGAATCGAGGCGTGCTACCAGTCGTTGGAAAGCTAAGAGAAAGAGCTACGACTTTCATGAAGAAGTCAGATGCTAATTAGGATGGAGCATGGTTGAAAAATACGTTGAAGCCTTCAACACTAGATTTATATTTTGTGTTGGGTTATTTAGTTTGGGCCTGGGTTATGTTTTGACCAAATTAGGTTTATTCTACTTTTCCTATAACCTAAGCAGCCGAACAGAGTACAACGGGTCACTATTCACGAAAATTTGAGAGCTTGTACGAATTTCATGGAGAACTAATCCGTTTGATTCGATCTGTCGTAATTCAGGTTCAAAAACTTGAGATTATTATAATGTTAATTTTAGTTTAATTTCTTTCAATGATATTTTGTGTTCTTGTATGCTTAATTCGATTGCATGAAATATATTGATTCAATTTGGTTGATTGTATGATCCTAACATAGGCACGTCACGTTTGCTTAATTCGTTTTTGTGTCTGATCAATCATGTTTGCTTAATCCATGAAAACTTATCCCGGTTGCTTAATTTGGACAATAAGATCATACATCTCACAAACTTCACCGCGCTTGTCATTGAGTTTGTATCAAAATAGGAATAGACAATCCGCTTAGGGTATTAAAATTATATTAATCGATGATAGTAGGAACTGAATCGGTAGATTGAATTATTTCAAGAATTGATTTTAATAATCACTTTTTCTTAATCGAACACCAAACCAAACAACCCCCCCTTAATTCGATTTATCTTTGGATAATAATAATCAAGAATCCTTGTGAGAACGATACCCGAGTTAAAATTGTCGTCGTACTACGTTTTTGAAAAACACTCGTTTTGACCCGCGCGCGACAGCGGATCAATGAAACCCTAGAGGCTCAGCTTGGAGGTTCATCTAGCAATGAGGGGTGCAAAACCCTAATGACGTGGCCTTTGAAATGGCCCTATCTTGGCCTCTAAACCCTAGATATGGATCTTTTTTGTCGAAGACTTGGTTGAGAAGTATTCCGATTCATCCAGAGGCTTGGTTGGAAATATATGCTAACATCAGGAATGGGAAGGCCCACACAGGTAAGTGGTCGGTTGAGGCAAATCCTGGTTGGGGCTAAAACCCTATTCCACCTGAGAAAGTTCCTGCCCCTCATATTATCCATCACATCCATAATATCATGAGTTCTTGCTTACACCATTTCACTGGTTCTTTGGGCTTTGGCTTGCTTTATGATCCCTTAAGGCTTTAAAACATTCCTAGATCATCATTATGGATTCAGTTGTGGTTAACCAGGATTCATGTCGGCCTACGCCAAATCATACAGGAGAACCCTAGTCTGAGACCCCTTTTGGCTTCGGTCAACTATTGACTTTTTGGTCAACATTAATCAAAGTCAACCAACTTCCGTAAGCCATTTCAAGTCGTTCTCCTTCAACATTTGGATCCATCGATCCATTCTTTTGGTGTTATTACATTCATCTTTGTGTTTTGATTTTCTTTTGCAAATTAACTCCCTTTCAAGTTAACGAGGGTTTTAACTTCATTGTTTAATTTCAATTTGATTTTGGAGAATAAAATCGACTTTAGAAATAGAGATTAACGTTGGATGTCATTTCGTCTTTTTTGTCAAATTAATATTGGAATTTCAAAATGATTTTAATTTAGAATTAATTCTGGAATTTCAAATTTGATTTTTACTTGGAATTGATATTAATCTCAACTTGATTTTAATTTCTAATTGTTTTATTTTTAAATTAATATTGAAATTTCAAAATGATTTTAATTTAGAATTAATTCTGGAATTTCAAATTTGATTTTTACTTGGAATTGATATTAATCTCAGCTTGATTTTAATTTCTAATTGTTTTATTTTTAAATTAATATTGGAATTTCAAAATGATTTTAATTTAGATTTTAATGGCCAGTTGTTTTATTTTCAAATTGTTGTGGGACTTTCAATTGACTTTCATACACACCAACCCATCCATATCCAAAACCATTATATCCCTTTAGCCAATGTTAGTTTTGCCTTAACTTAGTTCCTTTGTAAGATTTATTTTCGGTAATAAATAGAATCATAGTCTCGTAACCGTGAGTGGAATGTGATGAATCCAAACACATTAATTTGAAATTGCAGGAACCATACTACCAAGCCAAAAGCAGCATGATGTAAGAGGGACAATTCAAAACAACCGAAAACCTTACCAATCTCACACTTAACATCACCATGCTTCTAAAACCTAACAAAACTATGATTATATGCTACCAACTGTTCAACCGTAACAGACATTTAAACCATATTTTTCTAACATCCCGTGAGCTCACATGTTCAGTATTACAACAAGCCGGCATCACCACTCAAGCTTCGAACCTGCAACACTGGCCTATAGCTCCTAACAGAGAATTCAAAGAGGATGAACCCTGCAAAACCGAAGACTAGTGAAAATCCATAGTGACGCATAACTAACACAAGCCAGCAGTACATAACTTTTACTCCCATTCTAAATAAACCATTCAATAAAATAATTACTTGGACTCATTTTTCTAACCAAGATGATAACAGCAAGGTGAACTCATTAGCAGTTTGGAATCATCCTTACATTAACAACCATAAAGCTCATAAGTCGATTTCAAGTTCACAACATAGTATACATTTCAAATAAATCCAGACGCCAAACACCTTAAACCGGGATCAGTCATGACAAATCCATTTTACTTTGTAAAAGAACTAAATATGCATATGACACATATAACAATGTAAGTATGATCGAAAACCAGTCTCACCTCAAGAAGGGTATCCACACAGACATTAACTCTCGATACAGTGGAAGTGTGCGCTAGAGTTTCCAGGGCATTCGTGCAACCTTGGGCCGGTGAGAAAGCCATCAAGCTCATCTCTTAGATACAATTCACCTAAGACTGTGAACAACGACAACATATTCCAAGCAACCTCCATTGCACTGTCATTCCTGCTCAAGCAACATAGAAGCCTAAGTTTTCAAGGTTAAGCAAAACAAATAAAACTGACAACAAACGTGCTGTATTCATCACAGTTGAAATTCAGAGCCATATTTGAGTCCTACTGCATATCACCAAACACGGGTGGAATTCAAATCTCATTACATTTCGTAACTAACTCACTACCGAAACTTACAGTACCAACTAACTCAACCTTTTTTAGTAACTAACTGAAAATTTTCATTTGAATTAAAAATTAGAATTCCAACTAACTATTGGCGGAATGGAAATTAACAACTAATAAGGTTTCCTTCATTTTCTAACAAACTAATTGGAAGTAAATACTAACTGCATTTTTAACTAACTGCATTTTCTAACCAACTCTGAATTTCAATCTGAGTTTCACTTGAAGTTCTAACAGATTTGCATCCTATAAATCCACATACCTTGGCCTTAATTGTCTTCTCTGGATCACCCTGTGAAAGTCCCCGCTCGGTGAAAATCTTCAACAGAACCTAGAATCTTTAGTGACTTCCGAGAGAAAAACCTCCAACCTGTCACCAATACGAATTCACACAGCAACACGATTCAGTTTTCGGCAACTCGCAAATTCCTCTCCCAGTTCTCACGCCATCTCAATCGCATCCCATTTTCTTCTCAACTTCACACAGGCAGTGGGGAATTCGCCAGAAGAAGCGGAAATTCAGTGAAGAAGGTAGAAAAAGAAGAAGAATCTTACCGGTCCACCTTTAGAACTTCGATTCGGTTGCCTAATCTTTTATTAAAACATGATTGAGATTATTAATTTGTTTTAATCCCTTTTGTATTAATCTTGCTGATTAGCTTAGTTTAATATTGGTAGAATCAGGTATTTTCGTGTTTTTAGAGTTTAGATATTAGGATTATTTCATTAATCGATTTTAGAAGTAGATTGTTAGAGATATCAAAAAATTATAAAATCTTGATTCATTAGAAATTATAGACTTTAGGAATTAAGTGGAAGTAGAATAGACTTTAGAATAATAGAAATATTAGAAATATTTAGAACCCATTAGATTTTGGAATAATAGAAATATTAGAAATCATAGATTTTAGATTTTAGAAATAGTAGAATTTTGATTTTTAGAATTTAATTAGAATATTGGAAATAGTTAGAATTAGACTATAATTTTAGAAATATTAACCTTTAATTTAATTAGGTTGTAAAGTTGATTAAGTTTAGTTAGATCCTTTAGAATTAGATTTGATTTAGGATTTTGATTTGACATTTAATTGATTGTTGCTTTGTTAGAAATTTGATAACAATATTTTGTGAATTACCATTTTATCCTCTATGGGTTTATCTTACCATTTTGACTATATAAATGTATGAGTCCTTAGGACTAAAATTTGACATTAGAAGTTTAATCAATTCTAACAATGTCATGCTCCCTTAGGATTGGTACATAGAATTTTAGTCAAGATTTTGATTAACCATGACATGATCCCTTATGATAGTTCGATTAATTTTTAACCATTAGATTAGGTTTTGACCTAGTTTTCAATTTAAATCAAACCCATGGTTCAAATTGATCAAAAGTAATTTTGACAAATTAAATCCTTTGAACTTGTATAATCCCACAGTCTAATTGAGTGACCAAAAGACCCTTGGTCACTTAATACGATTTTATTCTAAGTTGTGGAGCTCGAAGCCTCAAGTCAGATTCTCGATCAAGGCATCCTCAGTCATACCAAGCAGCGAATTATTCAAGCACATCAAAGGTGGGAACTACAAAAACTTGTTAAATCAAAGTTAGAATCATGTGACATGAGCCTTAAGCAATAGAGAAAGAGTGAGACTGGAGTATTCCTACCCCCATTCTGAGTATCTTTGGGTATGAGACGTATGACCCAACGCTCATCGCGTTCACCTCTATTCATAGACTTTAGCACAGTTCTAATCATACGATTGACAAGTCTCTCTCTCTTCACAAGGCAAAATAAAACAAAGCAAGGACTACGTCAACATCTTATCAGTCAAGAATCAAGTTGTACGATACGAGCCTTAAGTAATGGAGAAGGAGTGGGACTGGAGTATTCCTACCCTCATTCTGACTATCTTTGGGTATGGGACGTATGACCTAACGCTCATTGTATTCACCTCTATTCATAGACTTTAGTGCAATTCGAATCGAACGATTGATAAGGTCTTCATCATCAATGCAAGAAACAACTACAAAGATTCTTCTCTCTCCACTTGGAAGTTGAGACGAGAATTACCTGCCATGTGCCTTAAGTAGTAAAGAAGGAATGAGACTAGAGCTTTCCTACAATCGTTCTGGATATCTTTGGGTGCGAGATGTTTGACTCGTTGCTTATCGTATCCACCTTTACTCATAGACTTTAGTGTGATTCTTATCCAGTAACTACAAAGTCTTCTCCATTTTAATCATCTCAATTCAATCATCCATTTCTTTTGCCTCCACCATCTTGTTTTCAGCCCTAGTGGGTTGAACTACGAAAGCTCTGATTTCCTCATTGCACAATGAGGATACATAGGCAGGAGAATTCAGATTCTTCGCGAGCTATCTTATTTATCAATCCACCTTCTATACCCAATGGATCATTCTCCATTCATTCAATCTATACCATCTTTTTGAGATCAATCATACTTCTCCTTGGACTCCTTGTCTATCCTTTTAGGACAATAACGACAGTCCACCTCATCAATCGAGAGTTATTTTACCCGTAACCCAAACATTTAATTCATTCTTTTTCGGATAAGACACCACTTTGCTCTTCGATTAAGAGTTTATCCTTCTCTTGGATCCAAGCTACTATCCTTATTTGATCTCGAATGGTTGGTTCCCCCAGCAAGTGATACACTATTCCCTATACTATCCAGTACTATAATCATCCTTGAAGAGGTGTTTACCTTGTGAGTCCCCGTTGCTTAGACAAATGTCTCTCTCTCTCTCTCTCTCTCTCTCTCTCTCTCTCTCTCTCTCTCTCTTTCTCTCTCTTTCTCTCTACTCTCGTGGTTCTGAACTACGATTGCTCTGACTTTCTCGTCGCACGATGAGAATACGTAGGAACGAGGACACGATTCCTTGGTGAGCATACTTCTAATTATTCCTCTTCCTCCTTAGGGCACCATTTATATCTTTCATAATCCATTATCTCTCTTCGATCATAAATCGTTCATCCAATGACATACTGTCTTTTGACATCGAAATACACTTTCTTTGGAATTCCATATACATCCTTTTAGGACGCCTAACGAATAGTCTGCATTTCTACCTAGAGTTGTTTGGCCCTTAACCTAAACATTAATTCTTTCTTTTTAGCTAAACACCCTATAGTGGCAGCATGCTAGTCCACGTATCGATTAAAGTTGTTTCCCTCTATGGTAGAAATCTCATTTCTCTTATGGATTCCAATACACTCTCACCTTTCGATTTCAAACAATACTTATTTAGTCACTTGTTACCAAGTTCCCCTATTATGTGACTTCGGTCACTTCATTCCATTCATCTCCATGATACATTCATATTCTACCTTCATTCACTCCACGTGATATACCTATTCTTTGAGCCAAATACATTATACATTTGTGCTCCATCTTGTACCTCCTTGTGAACCAAGAGATGATTGGCCCTTAACCCAAACACATGATTCCTCTCTTTTTCGGTTGTTCCAATACAGTGATACATCACTGTAGGCCCTCAGTTGTTGGTTCATACCTATTTACTCTTGGGTTCATATCTTCACCCCTCGTTGGAGTTCAAAACATTATCCTTTGGTTCAGACCATACTTCTATCACAATTCTTTTCATCTCCCACCATTAGTTCCTTGAACTACGGAGCTCTGAATTCCTCATTGCAGTATAAGGATACGTAGGCATGAGGGCCCCAATCCTCACCGAGCACTTTATCTATTCCTTTCCTTTCCCCATTCTTTTGCGAGTAATCTTTAGATAACACCTATTCGAGTGAGAACATTCGAAACGGTTCCCATGGAGTACCATGGATGTTTGTGGTGCTAATACCTTCTCATTGCATAACCGACTTTCTTACCCAATATATCTCTTTCCCCAGGGTTTTATCGATATTTTCCCTTCCTTTTAGGGATAAATAAAGTTCGATGGTGAATTTGTTGTATGTTTGAGCGTGCGATACGTTCGGGTATATTTCTGCTAGCTTCAGGAACCAAACACAGATCATGAGCATTCTTCCCAAACATATCTTTCTCCCTCAAAAGCTTGAATCTCTTTTTGCATAGCTTGAAACTGATCTTGAAACTCGTCCATTTTTTCATACACACCGACAGTCTCGCTCTGGTCAGCATGAAAGACAAATTCTTCAACATAAGCAACAACATGAACCACGGGAGGTGGTACTGACATCACAGGTTGAGCCATAGGAACTTCAACATCAAGTTGATACCCCTCAGGCACGAAGTTAGGAGGCATGCCCCAAGGGAAACCAGAAGACATGTGGTGTTGTGGAGCACTGACGGGAGCCACAAAGATAGGCGTAGAGACAATTTCGGAAATCAAAGTCCTGTGAAGCGGAGTCTGAGGAGGAGGAGGAGGTGGCTAATTCTGACCAGCCACCAAAGTTTCCATCATAGCAGTAAGCCTCTCATAACTTTCCCTCAAAGTTGTCACCTCTTCACGGAGTTCACGATTTTCTTGCTCTAGGCGGTCCATCTTCTTCAACTAATTAGCTCGAGTATTGTACCGGTGAGACAACTTGTCTGGATGAAGACCAAGAAATAAATAAGACCCCTGGCGAACTTATTCAAAGCAAGACCAAGATGCAACATGATGCATGATATGCAAATGCAAATGTGAATGTTATTATTGTTATTTTCCAAGGAACTTTAAGATATAAATTGTAAATATTATAATAATAATGATACATTTTGATATACTGAAAATCTCATTTTATTAATAGCGTAAAGGATTAAAATCAGAAATACAATTTCAATAATCATAAATGGAAAGAAGCTAGATCTATGGAATCATGTCCGATGCGACCTAACTCCAAGCTGATACTTCATGTGAAGCCTTTTGATCTCTCTTTCGTAGCTATTTTTCATAGCATCCTTCTCTATTACAAGCTGGTCTACAATGCCTTTCCAAACTCCGAAAGTAGGAAGATGAGTAGATGACGAACTGTTAGAGGAAAATAAATCATCCTAGTCCCTTGATCTCTTCACAGCATGTTGCTCAAGCAATTATATCAAGTCGTCCTTCTCCTTTAGTTGCTTATGTAATTCTACTTTCTCAAGATGCGAGGTGTGAAATTTGTCTTCCCAATCATCCTTCTCTTGCTTCATCATATCCAAAGCCTCTTGCAACTCCTCTATGCCTTTGATAGTGGGTGATTTGACCATTATTAAAGACATAGGTATTTCATAAGCGTATGTGTTGAAAGTATATTTCGTGTCGGGTTTTTGTTATCGTATCCACAGGGATTGTAAGATATCACCGCCGTTCGATGGTTGTATTAGTCTTAGCTCAATGTAACAATAGGGTTTTGGTTTTAATCAAGTTATCTTGCATAAAAAGTAATAAATTGCGGTAAAAGTTTTGGTTTGAATAAATGAGAAATATTGCCAAAGTTAGGTTTCAATGATCACTTTGCATGTATTTGCTCGGTCAACAATCTTATAAACTCCTTTAGATGATAAATCATTTCACAAAGTCCTCTCAATATGTTTCTCTGAACACACATTGTGAGTTTTGCCATTTTTGATCCATTGTTTCTCTCGAACACAATCTATCAAAATGACAACTTTTTGGTTCAACCTTATGGTGAACAAAATCATTCATTACTATCTCTAGCTAACAAACAAGTTTGGATGAAAACCTAGGTCAAGAGTCGGTAAACATCTCTCGATCATAAACCAACACAAAGAGTTTTAAATAGAAACAAAGTTTTCATTATATATTTACCATTAAAGAGTTTACATATGAGGATCCTTACATTTACACACAAAGCTAGTAATCACCTACATCTAACCTTGACAAATGGATGACTTAGCTACTCATTTTCATGGTAGCTTGGTCGGCAAGTAAGGAAAGAAGGTTGATCAACATCCAAGTCGGATAATCGAAGTTGGATGGGAATCCACCTTCTTTTTGTAGAAGATGGTTCTAAGATGAAGAGAAATGAAAATTAGGGCATAAAAGATCCCCTAAAACAATGCTGTAAAATATCTCTCCAAAGTACAAAAGTGGAAAAAGTTGGTAAAAATGAGGTATGGTGCTCAAAAGTGGCACCTGCTACTTATAGACCTCTGCTGGGCTGTCATGCTCGCTAGGCGAGCAGAATGGCTCGCCTAGCGAGGGTCTAATATGGGCACATAAGGCACCTGCGCCCAGAGAAACAGGGTCTGCTGAACTGTCATGTTCGCCTAGCGAAGGACACGCTTCAACCTTCGCCCCAGCGAGGTTGAGAGGTTTTGCTACCGGAATGCTCGCTGGGGACTCGCTAGAGCTTCGCCTAGCGAGTGAGTGCTGGCTGCGCTTTTCACCAAAACAGAACGAACTCGCTACCACCTTCGCTGTCAGCTCGCCTGGCGAATTTATTGACAATTTACTGGAGCTTTTCGCTTGGCGCTCGCCTAGCGAACCAGTGCTTCGCCACAGCCCTCGCCTAGCGAGCAGGCTGATGAATGCTTGTTTGCTTTGGTTCCTTTGCCAACTTTCTTGTGTCTTCAATTTCAATTATTTCATGCCTTCTTTCTGCACAATAACACACAAATCAAAGGCACCAAGCTTGTTTATCAATGTAATGCATTTCATCAAAAACCAAGGTGATTTTGACAATTTTAGCAGGGAAATAGAGTGAAAGATGCCCACATATGATAGCTCAAATAAGCACTTTTGGGCATCTAACAACTCTCCCCAACTAGATTCTTGCTTGTCCTCAAGCAAAGTATGCCTCTTGAAGGACAAGAGGATTTGCTTTAAGAAAATGGTTTCTCCGAAGTTGGATAAACGGCTCAAACACAAGCGAAATCAGCAAATACAAGTTTCCAACGGTTTGAATAAAATAATACACAAGAACTAAAACTTAAATAGCAATGCAAAATATTTATCTATCTACAACAGTACTATTCTGAATGAATCATCCTATCTCTCCTCTTCGAATAAGGAATGAAGATTTTACGTGTTTGCAACCGCGGGATTAATCTCACTCTCTAACAAACAATGAAGAAATCAAATAGATTCATACAATGTCTAACAATTATAAATGGTACTGTGGAAGCATAAAGATCACTAAGGGCTTTTCGGTTGAAGCTTGGTTAGGTTAACAAACAAGGGTCATTTCTAAGGCCATTGAAACGAAAGTGCCGATGCAAAAGAGACATTCACAGTATTATTCACACTACTCGACTTTGTTTCATTTGTTTCTTATTTGAAACCTTCACAACACATATTCCACAACTCAATTTTTATTTTTCAGTATTTTTCTTCCAAGCAAGCATTCATTTTCATTCTTTTTATTTTTGTTCTTTTCTTTCACATCATATATACAAAACAGATGTTTCTTTTCTATATTTTCTATACATATATTTTTCTATGCTTGCTCGGTTTTTCTTTTCTTTTTCAAGAGTTGTGGTACTTACCGATTCTTTTTCGTTCTCCCCAACTTATTTCTTACTCACCCTAAGTGAATGCTCTTAACTTTTTACGGCAAAAGAACAATAATCAAGATTTTCCGGGTTGTAAAAAAAAGATTTTTGAGATCTCGCTTTATTTCAAGCCGAGATTCAACTGTTTAAGCTCAAAGGGGTTAACAAATACTCTCTCTGCTCACAGGTAAGTTGTTTTTGGATGTAGTTGTGCTCAAAAGAAAACAAGTGCCTTGATCATTTCTAATTGCTTCCACAATTTCACAATAATAAAAGACAAAGCATGAATCTCATGAATCAACAAAACTTATTAGAATCCAGCATTTAAGTGTACAATGGAGGTTTCCTCACAATTTGTGGTTTTAAGTTCTAGATGAAACATTCATTCAATTATGTTGCAAAAAGACAATATTCAATTTACCAAAAAGAGTAAAGTTCCTAATGCATTCTAAAATTCTAGCCGAAGGTAACCATGTACCTTAGCTTCATTCACTTGTTTATTCTTATCATTGCCATCCAAGCTCGGATGCACCTTCATTGGGTACTTCTTGAGGAGCAACCAATCTAGAAGGGTTTGCCACTCAATCAACCAAAAATTATCAAACACACAAAATTAAAAACATAAATAATTAACATTAACTGAAAATATAAATTTGTTCATGGGGGACAAAACACCCCAATAGTACAACACCAAAATCAAGATACAAAATCCGAAAATACAAATAGAAATGACATAAAAGCTGAAAAAATACAAAAACTTAACCCACTAAGGGCTCAGGACTCCTCCTCGCTACCGGCCTCAGAACCGGTAGCCTCATCATCAACATCATCATCATCATCAGCATCAGCGCCCACCCCCTCACTATACACTGGCGTGTCCACAGGCCAGTTGGCGTGAAGCAGAAACTGCTCACGCGTCATCAAAGCATGGGCACCACTTCCTTGCAGCTGCAACCGCTGCATAGAGTCGTGCATATCCAACATGGCTCTCTGGGATGCCGCCATCCATTCCAAACTGTAATTGCACACAACTTGGACGTACGGATCAAGTCTAGGAGTAGAAGTACCAGGACCATCAGAAGCCTGAGTACTTCCTGAGGCTGCACTGCCACCGGTAGTCTTTGCTCTACAATATTTGGCCACATACCGATCATCGATAGGTGACGGGATCCTTACCTGCCCACGAGACGGAAGTCTCACCCTTGCCTGAACGCATAAACTCATGATCAAACACGGGAAAGCTAGGGGACAATTAACACGAGCCCCCGACTTAAGCCCGCTCTCGACCACGGACTTCAGCTCATTTGCGATAATCCTCGCCACATCGATCTCGACATTGGTGAGGATGGAATGGACCAAATGTGCCACTGGGATCGGCACAGTAGAGGTGTGTGATTTAGGCTGGATGTTGGTCAAAACCAAGAGCAGTATCAGTTGAGCCATGGGAGTCATGTCCTCCCGGTGATACCTCATTGGAACCCTAGATGGGTTCAGCTCAACCGATTTCCCTGGTAAAAGCAGGGCGGCAGTAATGGCAGGAACATCACGGTGAAGCCGTAGGTCTGTATGGTATGCGTCCTTCTCTTCAGCTCCCAGCTGGAGCGGTTCCCCAAGGATTCGGTTGATGGCATCCCGATCAAATGCAATTGGACGCCCGGCCACTTTAGATACCCAAGTAAAGGGCTCGTCGTCATCGGGCAGTGCGTTAGCATAAAATTCCCGCACTGTAGCAATGTCGTAATGCTCTAAGGGATTAATCAACCGATCCCATTTCTTCGCGTCAATCAACCCGGCAAAATTTCTGTTCGTGCCCTGAGGGTTGATGACGAAACGCTTCTCTGGAAGAATTTTCCGCTTCTCCAGAGAAATGTATCTGGCGGCCTGCTTCGGGCCGACAAACTTATCTTAGTCAAACTGGATAGGCACGGTCCAGGAAATAGTCGCTCCCTTTCTTTTCTTAGCCGCTCCAGACCTAGATTCCATCTGCAAAGTATACAAGGAAACAACACACACCAAACAAACAGATTAGACATCAAAGCATAATTTAAAAGACTGCCATGCTCGCTGCTGCTTCGCCTAGCGAAGTGGCAGCGAACGCTCGCCCCAGGCTCGCCTAGCGAGTGCTAGCGAACCTTACGAGTTTTGGGGTTTTTCAGCATGTTCAGAGATTCTCCCCCAAAATCCATACTCAATTGGTTCTAACATCAGAACCTAATGATATATCAAGTAAATAATCGTTCTATGCTATTGGGGATTACATATTTGCATTCAAAACCCAAAATCCCCAATTCTTAAAACCTAAAATCCCAATTTGCAAACCCTAAATACCACATGCAAAGCTAAAGTTTCCCATACTCCAATCATCCTAATTGCAATTCAAATTGGAATTTTAGAGTTCAAACAAAAAGAAAAATGTAGTAGGGCAAACCTCAGTTACACGGATTCGGAAATGTGAAGAGAGTAGAGTTTGCAAATGACCGAATAGAGCAAGTGTTGGTGATAGAGATGCAAATGAGAGAGTGTGAAGAGCTTATCAAAAATTCCTCAGCAGAGCCGTACAGAAAATTTTTGAGTTTGAGGCAAAATGGTTGCCCTGCTGAGATTTAAATACAAACTGTCATGCAGCGCTCGCTGCTGCCTCGCCTAGCGAGCAGCTAGCGAACCTGCTCGCTACTGCCTCGCCTAGCGAGCTGCAAGCGAGCATGACAGCAAGTGCTTTTTTCAAATGCAGCACTTGCAAGTTCATCCAGAATAGTTTTATCATAAGGTAACCCAACACAACACAACACAAAAACAGTAAATACTTACAATGTTGGGGTGCCTCCCAACAAGCACTTGTTTAACGTCGGCTAAGCTCAACGGTGCGATGCTCGCAGAGGGGCATCGAGCGGTAGAGCACAGCTCTCGCGATCCACATGACCGCCGAGATAAATTTTCAATCGTTGGCCATTCACTGTCCAACTATCTTTCTGGTCTATGTCTTCAATGACAATAGCCCCATATTCCTTTACTTCTTTCACCCGAAATGGCCCCGACCATTTTGATTTCAACTTCCCGGGAAACAATTTCAACCGGGAGTTGAACAATAGGACCAATTGTCCGGGCACAAATTCTTTGTTACGGAGCTTCTTGTCGTGATACTTCTTTGCCTTTTCCTTGTACAACCAACTTGAGTGGTATGCGGCATTGCGCATCTCCTCCAACTCCAGTAGTTGTACCTTCCTTTTGTTACCGGCCAACTCATTTTCAAAATTTAAAAATTTTAGGGCCCACAAGGCCTTGTGCTCCAATTCAACCGGCAAATGGCAAGTTTTACCAAATACCAATTGAAAGGGAGTTAGGCCAATTGGAGCTTTAAAGGCCGTACGGTAGGCCCATAATGCTTCGTCCAATTTTTGGGACCACTCCTTTTTTGAATTAGACACGGTTTTTTCGAGGATTCTCTTAATCTCTCGATTAAAGACCTCAGCTTGCCCGTTAGCCTGAGGGTGGTACGGAGTTGTCACCCTATGCGATACACCGTAATGTTTTAAAATAGTTTCCAAAGGTGCATTACAAAAGTGTGACCCTCTGTCACTTATCAACACTCGGGGGGTTCCGAAACGGGAGAATATGTTTTTCTTCAAAAATTTTATCACCGTTTTGGCATCTGCCCGAGGTGAGGCAATCGCCTCAACCCACTTAGAGACATAATCGACAACGACAAGCATGTACTCATTCCCATAAGAGGGTGGGAAAGGTCCTACAAAATCTATGCCCCAACAATCAAATACTTCCACTTCTTGGATATTTTGGAGAGGCATCTCATCTCTCTTACCTATCCCACCGCTTCTTTGGCAACTGTCACAACTTTGCGCATGGGTATGTGCGTCTTTGAAAATAGTTGGCCAATAAAATCCCGATTGAAGAATTTTAGTGGCCGTTCTAACCCCATTATAATGTCCGCCATAAGGCGAGTTGTGACAATGCCAAAGGATGCTCTGGGCTTCATCACCAGTTACGCATCTCCTTAATAGGTTATCACTACCCAACTTAAACAAGTATGGGTCATCCCAAACATAATACTTCGCATCCGAAAGGAACTTCCTTTTTTGGTTCGAAGTTAGGTCGGAAGGCACAAAACCACTAGCCTTGTGGTTTGCAAAGTCTGCAAACCACGGCCTAACTTGAACCTTAAACAATTTTTCATCAGGAAATTCTTCCCGGATTTCCTTTTCAGACGCGGTAACCTCCACGTTCACTAATCGGGATAAATGATCCGCTACCAAGTTTTCCGACCCCTTCTTGTCTTTGATTTCCACATCGAATTCTTGTAACAAGAGGATCCAACGGATGAGCCTTTGCTTCGAATCTGGTTTGGTTAGCAGATATTTAATCGCCGCGTGGTCGGTATACACAACGACTTTAGACCCTATAAGATAAGACCTAAACTTTTCTAGCGCATACACTATTGCAAGTAGTTCTTTTTCCGTTGTGGCATAATTTATTTGAGCCTCGTTAAGAACCTTACTCGCATAATGTATCGCATGGAAAGTTTTGTCTTTTCTTTGGCCAAGTACCGCTCCAACAGCATAGTCACTCGCGTCACACATTAGTTCAAAATTTTCATTCCAATCGGGAGCGACTATTATTGGAGCGATAACCAATTTTTATTTTAAAACCTCAAAAGCTTGCAAACAATCTTCGGTGAAGAGAAATACCTGGTCCTTGGCGAGCAAATTGCTCAAAGGCTTAGCCACCTTTGAGAAGTCCTTGATAAAGCGCCGGTAGAACCCCGCGTGTCCCAAAAAGCTACGGATGCCCTTCACATTCACCGGAGGGGGTAATTTTTCAATTACTTCAACCTTAGCTCTATCCACTTCAAGCCCCCTTCTAGAGACTTTGTGGCCTAGCACGATCCCCTCAGTCACCATGAAGTGACACTTCTCCCAATTAAGCACCAAATTGGTCTTCACACACCTTTCCAACACCGTTTTCAAATTCGCCAAGCATAGACTAAAGGTCCCACCGAATACCGAGAAGTCATCCATGAAGACTTCCATTGTTTTCTCTATCAGGTCGGCAAAAATGGCTTGGACACATCGTTGGAAGGTCGCCGGTGCATTGCACAGCCCAAAGGGCATTTTTCGGTATGCGAACACTCCAAACGGACACGTGAAAGCCGTCTTCTCATGATCAACCGGGTCAACCGCAATTTGGTTATACCCGGAGTAGCCGTCCAAAAAACAATAGTATTGTTGGCCCGATAGTCTTTCGAGCATTTGATCCATAAATGGGAGTGGAAAATGGTCCTTTCGAGTCGCGGTATTCAACCGCCGATAATCAATACACATTCTCCACCCCGTGGCAACTTTAGTCGGGATCAATTCGCCCTTGTCATTTCGGATTACAGTCATTCCACCCTTCTTCGGAACCACGTGCACGGGACTAACCCATGGACTATCCGAGATCCGGTAAATCATCCCCGCATCCAACAGCTTCACAACTTCCTTTCGAACAACCTCTTTCATGGTAGGATTTAAGCGGCGTTGTGGTTGAGCTACCGGCTTGAAATCCTCCTCCATCAAAATCTTGTGCATACAATAGGATGGACTAATTCCTTTTAGATCGGAAAGAGTCCAACCCATAGCTTCTTGATTTGTTTTGAGCACAACGATTAGACGGGCTTCTTCTTCGTTTGTCAAAAGGTTGCTTATGATGACCGGCTTTGCCTCGGTTTCATCTAGGAACACATATTTCAAAGTAGAGGGTAGCACTTTCAATTCAATTGGCGCTTTTTCGTCAATAACCTCCTTTTTCAAGTTTTCCTCCTCTACTTCCCATGGTTGTAGGTCGTCTAAACTATCAAGTTCCTTTAAGCATTCCTCAAGAGCTAGCTCTTCTTCAACAGTGAAAACCTCCAATGAGTCGTCAAGAGCTAACTCCATAGGAGATATCTCATGAATATGCTTTGAAACCTCCATAATAGCGTCTTCGATCACATCGATGCGGAAGCTATCATTTCTATCTTTTGAATGCTTCATTGCCTCGAATAGATCGAATGTCACTTCCTCATTTTGAACTCTCACCTTCATTAAACCGTCATCAACATCTATCATCATTCGCGTGGTCTTCATGAACGGTCGGCCCAAGATGAGCGGAGCATCATCATCTTCCTCCATATCAATAACAATAAAATCAACCGGGAAAAAGAATTTGTCGACCTTCACCAAAACATCTTGGGCTACGCCATGAGGATGGGTCGTCGACTTATCCGCCAATTGCAACGTCATTCGGATGGACTTAATCTCAATGTTGCCGTCTCTTGATAATTGACAAAGGTATAAGATTAATACTTGACCCCAAGTCAATAAGTCCCTTCCCGACATACACGTCACCAATTTTAACCGGCAATATAACTCTTCCCGGATCAACCTCTTTCTTAGGAAGCGTTCTTTGAATAATGGCACTACAGCTCGCATCAAGGACGATGGTCTCTGGTTCCGTATACCTCCGCTTTTTGGTTAGTATGTCCTTCATGAATTTGGCATACTTGGGCATTTGTTCCAAGGCTTCGGCAAACGGAATGTTGATTTGCAACTGTTTAAAAATATCCATGAACCGGGCGTAATGCCGTTCATTCTCCCTTTTGGAAGGAGCATGAGGATAAGGAAGGTTTTGGATAGGAGTAGCGCTCACTACCTCCTTTCCCTTTGCAATTCTAGCACTCTTCCATCTAAGCTTTTTCACTACCTCCCTTATTACCTCATCACTTGTATTTTTTTTCCATCTCCACACCTTTCTCTTTTTCAACTTCACCATTATTTTTATCCTTTTCAACTTCTTCCTCATCACTCCACACTCCTACTTCACCATCAACATTTTCCTCCACTATTTCCTCCTCAATTTCTTTTTCTTTCTCTCTTTGTTCACTCTTAACTCTTTTTTTATTCTCACTACCCAACTCCCTCCCACTTCTCGTCATAATCGCCTTACAATGTGCATTAGGATTTGTTTGCGTGTTTGCCGAAAAGGAAGGACCGGTTTGTTGTTCCGCGAGTTGCTTAGCAAGTTGCCCAACTTGAGTCTCGAGATTTTTTATGGCCGCGTCATTGCTCTTTTGGTTAGCCATTGACATTTGCATGAATTGCGTCAATGTCTCTTCCAATTTAGAAGTTACGACCGGCGGTTGTTGAGGTTGAGGTTGATAAGGATTTTGGGGAGGGTTTTGACGGCTAGAAGAACCACCTCCATAACCTTGGTTATGATAATAGTTGCTTCTAGGTTGGAAACCTTGCTTCCCTTGGAATTGTTGTTGTTGATTTTGAGGGTGCGGTTGATAAGGTTGTTGTTGTTGTTGTTGTTGTTGTCTCGGTTGATAGTCCCGTTGATTGGCCATGTAGTTTACTTCGTCAAAACCGGGAGGTGGACAAAATCCGGTGCCATGTTCACCTTTACAAAGTTCACAACAAGCTATTTGTTTAGCTTTTGACGGTTCTCTTAACTCTTTGATTTGTTGCGTTAAGAGTTCCACTTGTTGTGAGATGAGCTTGTTTTGGGCAAGGATGGCATCGTTCGTCCCTAGCTCAAGCACTCCCGCCTTCTTCAAAGAATTTCCTCGACTTTGACTCTGATGATCATTCAAAGCCATTCGATTTATAATGTTCGTGGCTTCTTCGGCACTTTTTGACAATAAAGAGCCACCCGAGGTAGCATCCAACAACGTTTTGCAGTTTGGTTGAAGTCCATTTCTGAAGATATGGATTTGAGTCATTTCATCAAATCCATGCCCTTTACATTTCCGAAGCATGGACTTGAATCTTTCCCACGCTTCATTCAAAGATTCACTGGTTCCTTGTGAAAACACCGAGATGGCCGTCTTGGATTCCATGAACCGGTTATGGGAGAAGAATCTTTCGATGAATTTCTCTTCTAACACGTTCCATTCTGTCATTACGGCTGGTGTTTGATCTAGGTACCAATCCTTTGCTTTACCGAGCAAAGCGTGGGGAAATAATCGTTTGAACAACGGAAGCTCCTGAGCCTGATCCACTCCGGCAGCCAATGCTATCTCATAAAATTTTGTGAGAAAAGCAAATGGGTCTTCATGGTCCATTCCGGTGAATGGAATTCCATATAATAGATTTAGAGTTCCCGTTTTCATCTCAGCTTGCCTTCCGGTGTGGTTGGCAAACTGAGCGGTGTTCCTTGGACTATTGATGCATGGAGTAGAAATAGGTGGTGGTGGTTGTGGCTCCATGTTTGGTATGAATGGTGGTGGATTTGTGGTTGAAGAACTTTCTCCTTGCTCTTGGCGTTGTCTAGCCTGTTGCCTCCTACGTCTCGTTTTGCTATTGAGCCTCCTTGCGGTTCTCTCGATCTCAGGATCAAAAAGAAGTTCGTCCACAGGGATTTGCCCTCGCATAAAACGTAAGCTGCACACTAAACCAAACAAATTATAAGCACAAGTAAAAAATTCACAAGCTAAAACTTAAACAACCATTGCGATGCTCGCAATATCAATTTACACTCCCCGGCAACGGCGCCATTTTGTTGAAAGTATATTTCGTGTCGGGTTTTTGTTATCGTATCCACAGGGATTGTAAGATATCACCGCCGTTCGATGGTTGTATTAGTCTTAGCTCAATGTAACAATAGGGTTTTGGTTTTAATCAAGTTATCTTGCATAAAAAGTAATAAATTGCGGTAAAAGTTTTGGTTTGAATAAATGAGAAATATTGCCAAAGTTAGGTTTCAATGATCACTTTGCATGTATTTGCTCGGTCAACAATCTTATAAACTCCTTTAGATGATAAATCATTTCACAAAGTCCTCTCAATATGTTTCTCTCGAACACACATTGTGAGTTTTGCCATTTTGATCCATTGTTTCTCTCGAACACAATCTATCAAAATGACAACTTTTTGGTTCAACCTTATGGTGAACAAAATCATTCATTACTATCTCTAGCTAACAAACAAGTTTGGATGAAAACCTAGGTCAAGAGTCGGTAAACATCTCTCGATCATAAACCAACACAAAGAGTTTTAAATAGAAACAAAGTTTTCATTATATATTTACCATTAAAGAGTTTACATATGAGGATCCTTACATTTACACACAAAGCTAGTAATCACCTACATCTAACCTTGACAAATGGATGACTTAGCTACTCATTTTCATGGTAGCTTGGTCGGCAAGTAAGGAAAGAAGGTTGATCAACATCCAAGTCGGATAATCGAAGTTGGATGGGAATCCACCTTCTTTTTGTAGAAGATGGTTCTAAGATGAAGAGAAATGAAAATTAGGGCATAAAAGATCCCCTAAAACAATGCTGTAAAATATCTCTCCAAAGTACAAAAGTGGAAAAAGTTGGTAAAAATGAGGTATGGTGCTCAAAAGTGGCACCTGCTACTTATAGACCTCTGCTGGGCTGTCATGCTCGCTAGGCGAGCAGAATGGCTCGCCTAGCGAGGGTCTAATATGGGCACATAAGGCACCTGCGCCCAGAGAAACAGGGTCTGCTGAACTGTCATGTTCGCCTAGCGAACATACCTTCGCCTAACGAAGGACACGCTTCAACCTTCGCCCCAGCGAGGTTGAGAGGTTTTGCTACCGGAATGCTCGCTGGGGACTCGCTAGAGCTTCGCCTAGCGAGTGAGTGCTGGCTGCGCTTTTCACCAAAACAGAACGAACTCGCTACCACCTTCGCTGTCAGCTCGCCTGGCGAATTTATTGACAATTTACTGGAGCTTTTCGCTTGGCGCTCGCCTAGCGAACCAGTGCTTCGCCACAGCCCTCGCCTAGCGAGCAGGCTGATGAATGCTTGTTTGCTTTGGTTCCTTTGCCAACTTTCTTGTGTCTTCAATTTCAATTATTTCATGCCTTCTTTCTGCACAATAACACACAAATCAAAGGCACCAAGCTTGTTTATCAATGTAATGCATTTCATCAAAAACCAAGGTGATTTTGACAATTTTAGCAGGGAAATAGAGTGAAAGATGCCCACATATGATAGCTCAAATAAGCACTTTTGGGCATCTAGCAGTATGGCATCTTAAATTCCTTTGCTCTCTTCTTTACCCAACTAGTGTAAGGCTCCAAATATATACAATTGTTCAATCCAAACTCACCTTTTCCTTTCCTATGAATATTGTGCCAAGCACGTATCTTTCTAGCTTTTAACTCTTGAGTGTCTTTCCCTTCTTGGAAAAATAAACCTTCTAACAAAGTGTTATTAGGTTTGTCCTTCATAGTGAACCCAAGTTGAGGTCTTGCCAAAGCTGGATTGTAGTTGATTCCCCCTTGTGTACCAAGAAGAGGCACATTAGAGAACTCCTCACAACTATCAATAATCTCAACGACATCGTAAATAGAAGAATACCAAGTTATGTCATCATTGGTGATACACATAAGTCTTTGGGACCACCTTAAACAATCCTTGTTTTCTTTGAAAATAGGAGACTGCGACAAGGGAGAAATAAACTACTTGTATAGTAAAGACGCACAACAGACAATAGTTCCACCCCTTTAGAAGTTCTATGATGAACGGAGAAATAAGTGTCGCCGAGCAAAGTTGGAACTGGATTTCTAATCAAGAAGATCCTCATAGCGTTAATATCAACAAAATTGTCAATGTTGGGAAACAAGACCAAACCGTAGATGAGTAACGAAAGAATAGTTTCAAAGGCCATAATCCTACCAACATTAGCAAAAGAAAAATCTTTCTCAATCAAAAACTTCGAAGTCAATCCTCTAATACCCCCTATGACAGTGAGATTGGCATCTATGTCAGACTTCCTCAGATGAATGGCTTTGGCAATAACTCGAGACTTAAGAATTTCTTCCATCCCACTAAAAGAAACTCTATTAGAAACTGGTATACCTAAAAGATAAGCATACTCCTCCATGGTGGGCAACAACTGATAATCTGGGAAAGTGAAGCACCGGTAAACAGGATCACAAAATTGAACCAAAGTACAAAGAAGACCATCCTCAACATCAGTAGATAGAACATATAAAAGTCTTCCAAATGGTCTCTGAAACCCTTAGGATCATCCACAAAAGATGCTAGCTTCCTTAATTTCGTAAGATCGGGACATCTGGAATTGTATTTCCGAGTATTCCTTTTTCCAATATCCATGATCAAAATATCTGCAATATTTGCAAAGAGAGTATCCAATCCTTGAAAATTGATAAAAAATCTTATGAATGCCATGAGTGCATGATGCAACAACCACAAACAAGATCACATAAAGCATACAAACAAGGTCCAAAGGTTCGGAGTCACGGGCATGGGGCCAATGGTAAAAACCAACCCACAATGTATGTACTAAGGGTATAATCACATGTAGAACAAGGTTCTAAAAAGTTCCCATAGTCATAATTCCATATTTTGGATATTATTGGATTAAACGACTACTCATCAACCAATAATATTATCAAGAGAAACTCGTCTGACTGTAGTATCGAGTAAAAACTAATTCAAGTCTACACCTGAATAGCCACCCCACCACATCCTAAAAGGCCAAGATGGGTTAAGAGTTCTAAGGTCCTCATCTTCTCGGGCTCCCAGGTCGAAAAAAGTAATTCCAACTACGACTACTCGTGTGACATCAGTAATCCCAAAGGGGTCTCCACTGAGTGGGGGATCTCAAGTCAGCTTATTAAGGATTAACTCCACGTAAGCCAAACATGATGATACCATCCTCCTATTATAAGAGCTCTCAAGTCCGAGTATAAGACTTATCTCACTATACAAAGATCACCAAACACTAGACATGACAACCAAAAACAAACAACAACAAACATTATATATACACAAAAACAAAAATGGGCTTAACCCATTAGGGACTACTCCCCAACAGAGTCGCCACTTTTCTGTAGGGATAAATTTTGAGATTAAGCTATCTATTAACTTAACTCATAAAGCAAGAGTCGCCACCACGCTTTTATTGTTTCCAAAGGAAAAGGGAAAAAGTACGAACAAAACCCAAAGAAGTTTAAAAATAAAACTAATAAAAAGAGAACAAAGGTCTGGGGGTTAGTTATGTAAAGGGAAGATGTTAACACCCTAAACCTCCATGGTACTCCATGGGAACCTCTTTGAAAATGTGTACATTTTGGCTTGAAAAAGGTGTTGTTTGCAAAATATTGGAGAGATTGGAAAAGAAGTATATTTTTATGACTTTTGTGTTTGCCAAGACCTTTTGAAGTCTCATGCCTACGTACCAACAAAGTGCAATGGATAATCAAAACCTCGTAGTTCATGGTAAAGTAACAAAGATGTTTGTTTTGATTTATTTTTAAGGGAAAGACATTTTGTCATTTTAAGGAGAATACTTAACTAGTCACCTACAAGTATGAGAACTTTGCATCATCATGAGAAGGGCTCCAACTTGGATAAGGATCAACAAGTATGCCACTAACTCTCTTATATGGAAAAAAATTATCATCATTATTATGGAGATAGGAGAATTATATCTCAACTATGGAAATGACTTATGTCTAATGCATTGAGAAAAATGTTAAAGGAAAAATGGACAAAGGGCACAAAATGATTTGAGTGAGTTATGCATTTTTTTAAAGTCTTTTGAAATTGGTCCTAATATGCTTAATATGAATTAACACTTATTAAGAAAAAGGTTTTGAAAATATCTTGACATAAGTATATATTTATTGAGAAAGTGGTTCAAGTTTGAAATCAAGAAGATTTCTGAAAAGAGGGAGAAGATTTGAAAACTAAAGAAGGGGAGGAGAAGAAGAGACTATCCTAAAGCATAAAGTAAGAGCTAGGGAATAAAGATCTAACCAAGAAATAGCAAGCTTTATGGCATAAGTCAAGCAAGAATTACCTCCTTTGGATTAAGCCTCAAGCAAGCCAAATAAACAAAGAATAATTCATATATCAGATGAAACCAGGTTAACCAAGCCATGTCTTCAAAAGAATTCCAAAGTCAAAGGTACTAGATGAATCCCAATGTCTCAAATAAAGGGTCAAGGTCCTAGTTCTAAGTCTATAACTCCACAACAATGCTAAGGATAGTAAGCATAAGTCCATGAATCTAGAGAACCAAAATGTTTAAGGGGTTTTTCCTTTATTAATGTGTTTTACAAAAGAAGTCCAAATGGACAAAGGAAAAAGAGCATAAACATAAAAAAAGGTCCAAGTGGACAAAGATTAAACATGATATAAGATGCTAAAATAAAAACATAAAGTAAATAGCAAGAAATAAAGAGCATAAGATAAATTAAATTAAAGTAAAGTTAGTACAATAAAATGTTAGTAAGTGATGTTAATAATAAAAAAAAAATAGAAAGATGATTTGGTCATTTTTTTGAGAACACTCAATTATCCTCCCACAAGCATGAAAATATGAATCTATACATCATTTATGAGAATGGTTCCAACTTGGATAAAATCAACAAGTATGTCACTAGCTCTCACAAGTGGAAAAAGAACAACATTTTCACACAATACCATGAGGAATATGAGACTTACAATCTCACTTATAAAAATGCCTTTGCTTTTGGGACAAATTTAGCGATATGTTAAGCAATCGTAATTAGACTTATATAGAAGTCACAACTATCTGAGGTCGATCAATAATAATATTTATGTTAATACATGCTAAAGAAATTATATGTAAATCATTCCCCTAAAGTCATGCCACACAAAAAGAAAGAAAGGGGATGATCAAGCACAAAGTCTAGGAGGATGGTCTATTACTTTAATCCACACTTCATGACACTTAGGACAAACTTATGCATCAATCTAAAGTATCTTAAATGATCCATGATCAATTAGGAGGTAGATTTGAAATGATGAAAGTTCATCAAGCACCAATCCACACATCATGAACAAGATGGACATAAGCCATCCAATTGATCAAAAGGAAAAGAAAGAGCTGAAGAAGAAGGGGACAAGAGAGGTCACACCCAAATTGGACCAAAAGTTTGATCAAGTAATCATCAAAATCAATCATCCATTTTGGTGGATTAGGGTTTACACCCCATCAATACCCAAGATCCATTGAGTTTGATGAGACTTGACGTCAAAACCATCATGATCCAAGGCTAACAGAAGTTCACAAGGGTTCACCAATATAAAATGCAATTAATAAAATAAAAATGCACCAAAAGTATTTTTAAATGAATTTTAAAATAGAAATAAAATGGAAAATCCATAAAGTCCTTCAAAAGACCAAATAAATGGTCAAGAAAATTTTGAAAGTTTGAAAATAAAATAAGAAGCATATAATAAAATTTTCAGAATTTAAAAATGCAGAAAAGTATTTTTAAACCAATTAAAACAAAGGAGAAAAGAGAAAATCCATGAAAAATAGAAAATCAGTGAAATAAAACGTGAAAAAATAAAAATTAGATGAAGAAAAATAAAAGAGAATTTTAGAAATTATTTTGGGATAAAAATTGAAATTACTATGAATTTTAAAAGAAAGAGAAATTAAAAATAATAAAATAAAAAGAATTAAAATAAAAAAAAAATACGGAGCGTTGGATCACGCCTCATTAATTGACGTGGCAGATCCAATACTCAATATGTTAGAGAACACGATGGAACGCGCTGCAAGCCAAACACTGGATCCATTTTAAATCCAACCAATCAGAACATTTCATTCCTCTAACGTGTCTGACCAAACTCAGACAACCTGAGAAAACTCCGGTCATCTTCTCCGGTGAGCTCTCACTGGAGTTTCATCGTTTGATAAATTCAGAACACGAGACCACCACCATTGTGATCCTCTTCTCATCCCGAATTCAACCTTATGCCTCAAATTGATTTATCTAAATTAAGCAAAGGGAATTTAAAAGAAGTTTCATAGACAAGAAAGCCACGAAAAATAAAATTAAATGATGAACACGATCAATCACACCAGGTAAGTTAGGGGAAAGCATCAAAGAGTGAAGGATTACATTGTGGTAACATCTTTGAGTTCAAATGATGCTCAGAACTACCTTGTCCAAATGGTGATTAGAAGTTAATGAAGCTTGATTTGGTTAGAGAAATTCAGAAGGTCTCAAAGCTTGGGAATTGTTGCAAAAGATTCATAGGATGCCGAAGATGCTAATAGAATCGAGAAATTGGATTGAAACAAGTTGGAACTCAAAATACGATAGTTGAATTTTCTAGAAAAATTTCAAGTTGCAACAGAGATTTCTTAACTCTCTAAAGCTTGGAAATGAATGTAATAGCTCCCTCTATTTATAGGGAATGTGATTGGATCCAAATACATGCGAAATGATATAGAATTCGTGCAAAATGAATTTGATCAGAATGTGAAAAAGTGTGACTTAAAACTCATCAAAACTCAACCAAATGATGCGTTTTAAGGGTCAATTAACTTCTGAAGACTAGGTTGAACATGTTTAGGTATAAAACACATGCTAATTTGGCTTGCAATTGAGATTAGTGAAGTTCAAAACTCGGGAAATGGCAATTTCTTCAGTTACAAGTCACCATGTTCAACCCAATGGGGCACCCTACTCAGGAGGATTTTTGATCCCGTAATTTTTGCAATGTGTTAACATCATGGCAAAGATTACAATGTGCCCATAAATGTTGCATTTGGATGTTTGAGCACAAAGTTATGTCATGTTGAAGTTGGCATGAAAAATTGGTTACATAACTTAGAAAAATCTGAGTGCTTCATGGCTGAAAATGACTTGTAATGTTTCAATGAATTCCATGGCCTTCCAAGCATATTTTAACCTTGTTCCTTGAATCAAACATGTATAAGGTATCAAAAATGTCATTATGCAAAAAGAATCAGCCTCATGTGTTGAAAATTGAAGAAGTTATGATCTTTGAAAGTTGGGAAAAAGTAACTTGAAAATAGGTCAAATTTCAATAAGTCCACAAATGACCTATAATGTCTCCAAACTTTTGATGATACTCCAAGAATAATTGGCTCTTGTCATGTAAAAATAAGTTGTAGAGGATGTTGAGAAGAGTCATATGTAAAAAGAAGCATTAAAAAATGTTGAGAATTGAAGGAGTTGTGATTCTTGGAACTTTGACTTCAAATGGTTGACTGTTGGTCAAACCTCTTGGAACAAGCTTGTGTACTTGTACTTTACTTGCATTTTTAAGCACATGGGTGATCATATGAACTCAAGATAAGGTGTCATTTATTTTATCTTGATTAAATTGGTCAACGCTTGAAGTTGCTTGTTGAAGAAGACATGGAAATAAACACATGAACCTTGACTTTCTTTGAGAAGTAAGCCACAAAACTTTGAGATGCTCTTCATTGAAAAGCACTTCCTTGAAAAATAAAATTAAGGGAAACAAGATATATTTTTGTTATTTTTATCAGTGGTTAGATAAGCAATTAATCATGTAAACACAAAGATAAAACAAGCCAACAGAGAGGTGCTTGATGATCTCTGCAAGAAGCAAACCCAAAGATGGATAAAGGATCAAGATGTGGTCTTGTTTGTGTGAACATGATGCAAATTATATGTGGGATCTTAGGGTTAAAAATTAGGGTATGACACAAGGAAGTAGCAACAACAAGTGAACTAAAGCGGCATTGTTGGTGTCTTGATCAAGGTTTTTAGAGGTGCTAGTGTCAAGAAAAAACTTAGGGTTTGTGGGATTTGATCTCTCATATCTTGTATACATACATTTGCAAAGTAAGATTTATTATAATAATATCTCAATTAGAATTCAAATTGAGGGCAGACAGTCGCACCTCGAAAAATGTGAGACACGACTTAAAGCGAAGCGCGATCGCACGCTCGCAATGGTGGACTGAACAAAGTCGCCACCGAACTTTATTTATTCCTAAAAAGGAAAGGGGAAATATCAATAAAACCCAAGAAAGAACGACAATGATTATTGGTCGTCACAACCAAATCAGGGTTCGGGAGTCGATTACGCAAGGGGAAGGTATTAGCACCCCTCACGTCCGTTGTACTCAACGGGAACCATTAGGTCAGTTGTGTGCGTTAATGTTAGTTTGAAATGTTAGGCTTTTCAAGTTATTGGGTGGAAAGAAAGAATAGAAGAAAGGAAAATATTTTTTGGATTTTTTTGACGAAGGACTAAACCTAAGTTTTTTATTAGTGGGCCTGACAAGATTTACAAATCCTGCTCCTACGTATCTTAATAGAGATATCAAGGCTTACGTAGTTTTGGGTAGAAAATGTTTGTTTGTTGGTCGATTTTAGCGAAAGCTACTTTGTGTCAAATCGACGAAAACATTATTGGACTACCCAAAACAGGTGGAAAAACATTGCCTTGCATTGTTTTGAAACAAAGTACCTTTCATTTGTGAAAAGGTTTTTGATTAATCGCACGGCGGCGAGAAAGAGTTTGATTGGTTGGATTTATTTTGAGTAATGGCGAGAACTTGGATGAGCGAGATATCCATCTCGAATCCTAGTCTCAGGAGTGCGCGGTATACACCAAGTTCCATTTCTATCTTATTTGTAAAAAGTGTTTAATAAAGATTAGGTGTTTTGAATTTTGTTGTGAAAATGGCTTGACACTAGATCAAGTATTGATGGACGATTGAGAAAGATTTGAATGAATGTTTGAGAGAAAACAAAGTGGATAAATTTGGATGATAGCGAGAACTAGGATGAGCGAGACATCCGTCTCGAATCCTAGTCTCAGGAGTGCGCGGTATACACCACGTTCCATTTCCATCTTTATTGAAAAGGTCTTGAATATGAATTAATATTTTTTTGAGTTTTTATTATGAAAATGGCTTGACGTTGGATCAAGCGTTTGATGAAAGTTTGAGAGAAATGGAATAGAATAGGAAGGAGAAATGGATTGATTTGTTTATTGAGAAAATACTCGACGTTGGATCGAGTCATTATTTTTGATCTTTTGAAAATGGTTGATTTTATTCTTGTGTTAGTAGCTAACTAAACAGTCAAACAAATAAAGAAATAAAACAGTAAAATTATTACACATCGGGGGAGTGGGGTACATTTTGTCAAATGGGGATTCAAAGTACTGGAATAATTAAATCGGGCCCAAACAACAAATAATGCAATGTATGAGTGTAAGTGCAAGAGAACTATCTCATTGTAAGAAGGCCCAAGAGTAAGTCATGTGAAGAAAATAAATACAACAAGTTTTATATACAAAACACTCGAAAATTAAATCAAAAAAAGTAAAAATCGGGATTTGTACGGATGGAAATTGAGGGACACACAAAACCTAAATAATGTGCTCAAAGCCGGTTTGCGCATGTTGACAATAATTGAAATATCATATGCGATTAGTCGAAACGCGGCAAAATACTATCAATATATCGCAGATAAATAACAAGAAAATTGTCAAATCCATAAATTAAAATCGATGTTTAAACAATAAAATAAATAAAAGGGGTAAACATTAAAAAAAAATAAGTATAGGAGCAATTAGGTTAAGACATAAACATGAAAAAGTAACAATTAAATGCTAAAAAAAAACAAAACGCTCCAAGTGGGAATCGAACCCAACACTAAGAAGGAGATGAGCTGACTCCATCTCCACTCGACCATGACTTGTCTACTGTTAGACTTGCAGTGGCCCAAATATATAAACAACGAAATAAATAAATAAATAGAAAAAGTAATAAACAAATAACAAAAGGCCAGCATGGGCCGAGCATTTGGGCCCAAAGGCATCTCCAACCATTCCTGGCATCGTTTTGGGTCGTCTGTGTTTGGTTCAGAGAAGGCCCGTTCCATTTTTTATATCGGCCCATATATGAAGCTGCCTAGGGAGACGAAGAGTCAATACTCTAGCCTCCAAATTAACGGGAATGAACCTACGGAAGTGTCGTCATAATGGCTGACCAACAACAAGGAATGACAAGTGGCAGAATCGAACAGCCAAATGTGTTGGAATAGTGAAATCTGGCATGTGTATCATTTTAAACGGAAAGGTTTTTTAATAGCCATAAAAGGAAATCAACATGAGAAGTTGGAAAAATCAAAAGGGAAGGACCATAAACTACTCGTATCCTTTCCTAAAAGACAACAAAATTTGTTTTTTCTTTAAAAGGGCGATTTCTAAAGGAGATCCAAAACCGAAGCTAACACAAATTCCTCTCCTTCTTCATTCACAATCAAGAGGAGACTAGGATAAAAACTCACCAGTTACGACGAGATTGACAGGATTGGAAAGGTAATGTGGAATCCTTACTTCCGGATGCTCTTCTTCCGTCGTCTCGAATTCGGGTGCGCGTTCGTCGGCTCTACTTTCAGTACCCTTGGTCCAAACAGCGTTAAGGTGAATCTCCTCTTTCTTTTCGTTAAGGTTTTTGTGTTCTCCTTGCCGTCTTCAAAAATGGTTTTTAGGGTTTTTTGACTGATCTCCTTTTTATGAACAGTGGCCGCTTTCATTCTAGGGTTCTTGTGAATAGTAACCTCCCTTTTTATACAGGACCCCTTCTTTCCTCTGCTGCGTTTTCTGCTGTGTAGTGGAGCCTTCGTACGGAGGATGCTAAAGGTTTTGTCTTCATCCTAGCTTGGTGGTCCCGGGTCTCAATTCTCTTCATTTCGAAACTTCACCATTGGTAAAAACTTTTACTCTCATAAGTTACTCAACTGAAAAGTTTGCGTTTTTAGAATTAACTGATTTCGTGTTGTTATTATAGCAGTTCTGCAAGCTCTTAGCAATGGAAGAACGTGTGAAATTAAATGTTCTTGAGTAATCTTGATTAGCTCAGCATGCTTCAGAAGTAGTAGCATTGTGTCACCAGAAGTAGTGTTTAAGACAGGGACAAGGGCTGGAAGTGTTGATTGCTCAAAATCATTCTTGTCCTGAGACTTCGCAATGGTTAGAACCATTGGTAGAAACATTGGCTGTATCACTACATTCTTAAGTTCTGCACAAAGTGGTTGAAGGACCTTGTATCGCAACACACGGGAATCTAAATCTTTCCACATATCCGACAAGGCTTTTAAGAATTCTGACTTCTGTATGTTACCTCTTTCATGCAGGTAGTCCAAGAAACACAGAGCACGTAACCTGGTGTCATTTCGAGGAAACTGTGAACCTGTAAAATCCATTACAGTTGGCCTGAAAGAATCATTTAAAGAGAACATCCCTTGCAAGTCAGGAACCAGTTCCGACAACATAGATGAGAAAGCATCACTAGATAAGTAAGTCAAGGTATTCTTCATGTACACTTTCACATCGTTGTGGCAGGCAAACAGAGGCTTGCGAGCAATTAAATGGTAGGCCAGGTTGCCTTCTCACTCGTAAGTGATCCCTCTTTCTCGACCCTACACTGATCACAACACACAACTTCACTATTACGTAAATTTACTCCTTAGCACTTTTATTATACTTCGGGATTTTGTCGTGTTTGGTGGTTCGTCTTGTCACAATTTCGGCATTAACATGATGTTCTCTTTTGCTTCTAGGCTCAAAAGGGGCGGTCGGACGGTCTTGAAGCCGAAGTAACAAAAATCATGTCTTGTAGTTCACACCATGCCGACATTCATTTACGGTAGGCTTTTTCTTCTTTGCTCATGCCATCTTAGTGCATCGAAACTTGGTAAATTTACGCAGAAACTCGTTGTGTTTGATGCTGCAGGAGGACATGCTGAGTTTGTGGGCGTAAAGGCCCATGGTATTCATTAGGAGGAATTCACATGGTTATGAATGGCCTTGAGTTGGCGTGTGTGTAGTTTGTTGTTGTAGCATGGCTTGTGATGGAGAAGCATGAGGTGGTTTGAGTGAAAATAAAGGGGTGAGTTGAATTTTTAATGAAAAATGTTCCTGTCATGAAAAATCAGATGCAGGTTGAATGTACTTTTATTGGGATTGTTTTTATTGGCCTTTTCTCTATTGCAAGTGGACTGAATGGCTTGGTTTACATTGGTATTACAGGTGGACATGACATTGTCATGATGTTTGATTTCGATCTGGTCTAGGAATCCCAAGGAATACAAATGATAAGCTTTTTGATCTTTTCAGAATTTTATCAGATATAGCAATTGGCTGGACAGGTTTGTCATCCTGAAATCTTAATGGATCGCACTTCTCGTGAATTTTAAAACCAACATCGGCTTGTCTAACTCTTTGTCCATGAACAGGTCCTTGTACTACGACAAATCCATACATACAACATAATGTAACAACAGTTGCTGTTGAGGGGATAGTGTCTGTCTTGGATCATCATCTTTGATGTTCTGAAATTGTGAGCTTGCGTATGACGACGACTTAAAGGAATTCAGTTGCCGTTGTTGATATGAATCATGATAACTCCTAGAAGAGCCGAAATCTTCTGGAAAGAAAGTTGTCTCATCCATAGTTCCATCTATTATCCCTTGTACTTGAACATGCCTCATATAGTCTTTTCCATCGTGAGAATAAGATCCAAAATCCAAAACGCGGTGATGAGTAGTAGAACCGTCATGAGGTTGAAATTCAGAATGATCAAGAGGTTTAGAACCAGTAATAGATTGCTGAGAATAATAGCAAGGGTTTTGGTAGGGTTATGAAAAGGCTTGTTGAGATTCATGAAAAGGAAAAGAAGAAGGTGGGGTTAAGGTGTCGTTGCTGCTGATGATGAAGACACAACTAGTTCCACAGCCTTTCCTGAACAGTTTCTACCTTTGTGTATGTGTCTTTCACATTGCTTAGAGTCTGGATATGCTTCCTTTGAACATCTCCATTTCTTGCCATTTGTTCTTCTGCACCTTCCGGGCTCTAGGTCTACTTTTCTGCCAAATCCCATTTCCAAAACATCCCCACCCAATTGGAGGATGTGGAAAGATTCTTGAAGATATTGAACTGTCCAAGCTTCTTTTGATAGAGAAGATAAGATCTGGTGGAATAGGTGTTCCTGTAACCATGTATTTGAAAACAAGAGTTTGTTGTTCAAGCTCTTGCCATTGGTTTGGTGTAAAAGGTGACCTATTTCTTGATCTTGCACTACTCATCATTTTTTTTGAGAGTTTTTTGGTTTAGAAATTATATTGTGCTATGTAAGCTATGCTGATTTAGAAACTCCACATTCACTGGCAGGTTTGACCCAAATATCATCCAGGATATACCACGCGTTATTCGAAGAGCGAACATAGCAGTAAAGGTGGCCAGAATGAGTGTTGTAACCAGAAAGAACCAAGACCCCGTGCAATGAATTGATAGCACATGAGGTGCCTTTGGCATTGGTACTGCTGCTCTGCTCCATCCAAAAAATTCTGCAGCAGTGAACATTGTAAGTGCCCTTTTAAAGAGAAACTGTCTTCAATATTTCAAGACTTAAATCCAAATATGGACCACACTTGTTGGAGGAATGAGAACACTGCAAGCACTTCATATTGGGGCAAGTTGAGTCCAAGGAATAACTTTTGGATCTCCTTTCACAGGTAGCACGATAACCTTACATTCAGCTGCCTTAGTGACTCGATTTATGTGATGGAGGTCAGTGAGAAAGGTTGTTGCATTGTTATTGCAGGAGGATATCACGCTGTGTTAAGTTTGTGAGCATAAAGGTTGGAAGCACCTGCTAGTATGTCCTTTTGCAAATTGAGTTCCATGGCCAACTTCTGATGAGAAGAGAAGCGCAAGTTTTGTCCTTGTGGAGAATAATGATTGCATCATAATAGTTCAGAAGAGTCCGTAAACGGCACTCACATCTATTTGGACCCACCTTCTCCTGAAATGTAAGTTTTCTCAACAAAATTGCACTGCATTTTGCCCATTCTCTCTGTGACCTTCTCTTTGTATCAAAAAGTTTTCATTTACTTCTTTTACATCACCTTGGCTCAAATCATTATTTATGTCAACAACAAGGGAGAAAAGAAGAAAAAGAAATCCAGTCATGGTGTGAGAGCAAAACTGCAGGAGTCTTAAAAAATCCAGTGACCCGTGAGCAGTGAGCATCAAATGGAAAAGGGTCGAGAAAGAGATATGCAGCTGATAGTTCAAAGGCCTCCTCTACCAAACAAGCAGAAAATAGTATGCGAAACAGCCCAACATCGTAAGTCCTTGTTTGGTTCTTCATGAGAAAACTTTTCGGCTGCTTTCAAGCTATTTTTATGTAGCAACTGACTAGGATAAACAATTCTTATCTCCTTAAACTAAATGTGGTTATCTTGCATTTCCAGGTCCATTGCTCAAGTATGGTAAGATAGGAGCCTCAATTTGTGTCTGAAGGAATCTTGATATAACCAAAAACTTCTAACGAGACAGAGCTGGTGAATGGCAGTAGTCCTGTCACCTAATTTCTCTTTCCTAACCTTGAAGGTTAATTGAATTGTAGCTTGTTGAAATCTAGCTCTTTCTTATTTGCCCCACCAGATGCAGTGTTGTTGCACTCAGAAGATAGATCTGGTGGTGGATGTCTCAAATTTGTAATATTATTGTTAGAGAAATATAACATGTTGGTGTTGAAACTTGTGACACATGAATTAAGTTCTTCATTTTTTCATTATGTTTATAAAATACTTTTGAAAACACATATTCTCCATTCTTCTCATCTTCATCATTCCCAGGATGGTGCTGATGCATTTTCCAGTCAGATTTGTAGGATTTTGACTCTTTCCCAGATCTTATATACAAAACCAAGATCTTCTTATAGCCCTTATGTACTCCATATTCTATTACAGCTTTGGTCTTACCAGTCTTGTGCCAGCGTACATGATCTTCAGTTAAGCCATGATGTTGAATATTTTGACGCTTTTGTTGACCAGTATTATATGCATTTATTGTTCTGTGAAAAAAGTGAATGCTACTCCCATCTTTCTTAGCACCTAGAAGATTTTTTAAGGACGTGGATAGCAGATGCCTTGGTCTCCTTCCAATGTTGGTATGAACTCGTCGATAAGCATGTGAGGATTTGCATTACTAACACCACATTTAGACACTAAATGGTCTAATAATTCTACATCAGAATGATCAAACTTTATACCAATCGGAAAGCCAGGCCACTCGCTAGAAACATCACTATTGTCTATACGACAGTGACAGTTTGGACATTCCCGATATGCGCCACAATCCAATATCTGATTAGCTAAAGAGAGTGTAGTTCTTTTCACTTTCTTTGCAAATCCTCCCATGTCAATAAGCCAACTCCTAGCCATTATTGGTATGAAGGAAATGAATGATGAAGAAAACACACTCAATAGAGAGAGCGATGAATGAATGAGTGAATGAATGAAGTAGTCGAGATATGAATGAGTACGTGGAATTTTCTTGAATATGAATGGAAAATTTTCCAATGTGAATGAAGAAAATATGAATGTAAATTTGGAATGTGAAAAACGTAAAAAATATG